>NC_056725.1:860631776-860641776 GCF_019279795.1 Protopterus annectens
TAACACCTTATGGATCAAACAATAGGAGAGGTTAAACATAAAGGTAAGAAAAATAAGTTATGTCTTACTATAACATTCCATCTGTGTTGTAATTCTTTGTTCATTCATTACAAATAGGACTTCGGTTCCGTCCTCGGAACCGATACGGCTGTTTCCAAGCTTGCACCAGCCAAAAACTCTCAGCTAAGACCTACCCATAATGTCCCTCTCCTAGTTACTTCAGATCGAGTTTGGCCACCCCTATATAATAGAGGTAGTAATAGAAAAATACTAGAAGGCTCTGTCTGAGCAAATACCCTAACCGAGAGTTCCTAAAGTCCACCAGGAGTCCAGGCAGAGGGAAGGAGGGTGGGAAGTAATGAATGAACAAATATCTACAACACAGATGGAACGTTATGGCAAGACATAACTTTATCTGCTGTTGTAAATCTTTGTTTATTCATTACAAATAGGACCAAGTCTCCAGCTACTCGAGTCCTGGCTGGCCCTAAGGAAGGATATTCCTGAGCACATAGAACCAAAAGATTCTCATCCCCTGGAGGCCAAATCCAATTTGTAATGAGAGATAAAGGTATGAGGTCTTGCCCAAGTGGCTGCTGCGTAGATATCATCCATAGAGGCTCTGGAATAAAATGCTGCAGAAGTAGCCATAGATCTGGTAGATTGAGCCTTTATTCTGGAAGGTAAGGACAGCTTATTCTGTTGGTAGATAAAAGTAATGATGTTTCTAAGCCAGGAGGATAAAGTCACTTTGGAAACAGTTTTACCCAATCTGGGTCCTGCAAAGGCCACAAACAATTGATCTGTTTTCCTAAAAGATTTAGTCCTGTCCAAATAACAACGTAGCTGTCGATGCACATCAAGGGTGTGCAAAAGGTACTCCCCTCTATTAGAATGCTGAGGGAAGAAAACTGGCAGGTCAATAGATTGGTTAATGGAAAACCCAGAAATAACCTTGGGCAAGAAAGAAGGGTCGGTACGAAGTATCCGTGTGGAAGATCAAGTAAGGTCTCGACACTCAAGGCCTGTAGCTCAAATACTCTTCTCGCTGAGGTAAGTGCTACTACAAGTAAGTTTTCCCCGACAAAAATTTTAAATCACAGGAATCAAAGGGCTCGAAAGGAGGACCTGTGAAAGATTGAAGCACCAAAGTCAAGTCCCAGGGTTCTAAGGGAGGCTTGACTGGAGGTTTAACGTGTAATACTCCTTTCAAAAATGTCTTGCATAGGCGGTGTGACATAATCAAAGATTTATCAAGTCCAGTATGAAAACTGGCGATAGCTGCTAAATGTACTGTGATCGTCAATGCTGAGGCTCCTGCATGTAAAAGAGTTGTCAGGTATTGAAGGATCTTTTGAATAGACATTGGGAAGGGATCTATTTTCTGATCTTTGGCCCAAATAGAAAACCTAGTCCATTTACTAGAATAAAGTTTCCTGGTGGAAGGTTTGTGTGAAGCTAGACAATTTCACGAACAGGAGATGGGATGTCAGGCAGCCTGGCAATCACTGGAAGTGGAGGAACCAAGCTGTGAGCTTGAGACTGTGGAGGTTCGGATGAATCAGTCCCTGAGGATGAGATAACAGGTCTTGGGAATGATCCAGGATCCACGTATTGTGAATCAGATGAGGCCATGAGGCCATAAAAACGGGAACCAGACTTGAGGGGGACAGTAGGGGGCAATGTGGATCACTACTTCTCAACCTCTGAGCTTTCTAGAGAAATTTTGGAATGAGGGGAAACGGGGGAAAGGCATACAGAAGACCCAGGGGCCAATCGTGCATTAGAGCGTCCCTCGGGGGTACCCTGTAGCTTCTGCATTTGTAGTTTGGGGGGAAGCAAACGGATCTCAGCAAGGCTTGCCCCAGCATTGGAAGATCCGCTGTTAAAGGGTTGAGGGACTACTCATGAGGCATCAGGATGCTCCTGCTCAGATTGTCCGCAATAAGGTTGGAACTCCTGGGAATGTGCATTGCTATAAGAAAGTGGTTGGAAGCAATCGCCTAGTGCCAAATCTCATGGCTTCCCGACAGGGGGTAAGACCTGGTTCCGCCTTGCTTGTTGACATACCAGACGAATGCAATTTGGTCCCAGAGGGTAGGGATGCATGAAACGCTTGCAACGCTAAGAGAACTGCCCTCAGTTCCAGGACATTTATGTGCAAATTGGCCTCCATGGGGGAACAGGTGTCTTGGACCGTCTTTCCCTGGAAATGCCCCCCCCCAGCCTAACAGGGAAGCATCTGTGGTCACCGTGGCCTGAGGGAGACAGAACAGTTGACACCAAAGATTTGTGTGTGGCTTCATCCACCATAGCATTTCTTCCTTGCAACTGTTTGTAAGACGTATCATGTGGTCAAGTTGGCGAGTTAAAAACGACCATTGTGCAGAAAGGAGCCACTGCAGGATTCTCATGTGCAGCCCCGCCAGTGGTACTAATGTAATGGCAGCCGCCATGGAGCCTAAGAGTTGCAGTACAAGACGTGCTGGTACATAGATCTGAGGAAGAAGGTCTTGGATTTGGTGTCTTATTTTCGAAAGCCCATGAGGGGGGAAGAGAAGACCGCTCCAATAAATTCCAGTGTCTTCGTTGGGGACATTTGAGATTTGCCTTGTTGATTGTAATCCCCAAGCAGAGAGCGAGACCTTGAGTGTAAGAGAGGCTGTGGACTAGGAGATTCCTGATCGGAGCGATAAGGAGCCAATCATCTAGACACGGAAACACCTGGAATCCTTGAAGTCGAAGATGAGCTAACACAACTGCCATACATTTGGTGTACAGTCGGGGGGCTGTCGAGAGACCGAACGGCAGCGGCCTGAACTGGTAGTGATTGGCTCCCAGCAGTGATCCATCTTTATGTGGTAGTACGCGTCCTGGAGGTCTATAGATCACATCCAGTTGTCCCTCCCTAGGAATGGAAGAATGGACTGTACCGTGACCATCCGGAATATTTGAGGTTTGATAAATTTGTTCAATAGGCTGAGATCCAGGATTGGTCTCCACTCCCCTGTCTTTTTTGGCACTAAAAAGAACCTCGAGTAAAACCCAGATCCTGTCTGGTCTGGTGGGACTGGTTGGATGACTCTTTCTTAGCAGCTTTTCTGTTTCTAAGGCTGCTAATTCCCTCTGATTGGGTGGTACATCGGGGATTCGTTTGACAGGTCTGGGAATTAAAATCGAATGGTATTTGGTAGAATCTGGATATTACTTTCTGCACCCAAACATCGGTAGCAATAAGATGCCAGGCTGGTAGGTGCAGAGAAAAAGGACCCCCGACTGCTTACAGAGGAAAGCAATTGGGCCGCTGGTAGAGTCTGCCAGAGAAAGACTCTCTAGCTCCCTGGTTACGTGGACCCCTTCTACCCCGAAAGGGGCATCTTCCAGATGAGTTGCCCCCTCTCCCCCAGGGGGATTGTTCACCACGAGATTCACGAAAAGATCCTTGGGATTTCTTGAACCACATTTTTCCTTCCTTCTGGTTCCTGGAGTAGATGTAGTAAAAGATTCCGAGCCAAGAGGGACGGTAGGTCTAACTGGAATGGGCAATCCCCTAGCTGCCAGAAGCTGGTCCACAACCCGCACTAGATCTAATTCAGAAAAACTCCTGGTGGATCTAAAGGAGGCTGCTGAAGGAGAATCAGGTCTTTCTAGAAGGGGGCTAAACTTCTACCCCAAAAAGGGGTCGTAAGTTGGAGAGCATCTTGTCCTTGGCAGATATTCGAGTTTTGGAGCAGATGGAGCCAAAGGAACTATCGGCACCATGGCCAGGGATGGTGCTGAAGCAGGTACAGTCATAGGAGCCAATGTCGGATGCAAGGATGTCACCGAAATCAGTCGTGCCGACGTTGGAACCGAAGTAGGGGTGAATATCTTGGACAGCACCAAGGGAGAAGATACAGAGCCTGGTACCGAAGAGGTCTGTGCAGAGGGCGCCGGCGAAGCAAGGAGCCAACTCGGTTCCATAACTGACGGAGATGCAGGAACCGAGTGACTCCATTTTTCCTTATGCTTTTTGGTCTTTGGAGGGGGTGAGACCTCCAACCTAGATAGAGCCTCCGAAAAAGGTGTCTTGATTAAACCTTTTAAAATAAGCTTATTTTTACGTTTTGCTAGTGTACGATTACTAAAACTTGCACAAATGTCACAGTCAGCTTTAATATGATCCAAGCCCAAACAGCAGAGACAACGAGCATGTGCATTCGAGTTGGGCATCTTACGCCCACACTTGTCACATTGTTCAAACCCCAACTTAGCTTTGTCTGACATAGTAAGGCAACAAGGGTATCCTATAGGAAAAACAAAATAAGGAAGAGAAAAATGTGAGAGAATACCAACGACAGTATTTATAAAATACCACAAGTGGTAAGGAAGGGCCTATCAAAGGCAGGAGAGAGGGACAGTACCAATAATGGTAGAAATTAAATTACCAAGGTAAAGGTTAGGGAATAGAATTAGGTTATAGGCGACAGTGAGAAAAGGCTAAATTGACTAAAAAATTTTGAGGAGAAACTATCTTAACAATGACAATTTTCTACTTAGCTTTGAGAGAGATGGCTAGCACGTATGACTAGGAATGCCTTCACCCATCTCTACCAGTCTTCACAACTGGTACCGCTGTTATGAAAATCATCATTAAGGAAAATAATAGGACAATCAACTTGTTGAAAGCGAAGATTAACACACTTGAAGGAGTTATTAAGTTTGACTTATTACTGAATTATCACTCTGGATCTTATTTTAAAGCCTTTGACCACACTGACAGACAGATAATATATCAGTAAGAAGAGAAAGATCAGGAAATTAAACCGTGATGCTAAGGCATATCATAGTAACACAGTCAACCCCTCCAAGGATATTAAGACCTACAGTAGGGGATGATTTGAAAGTCACAATCCTAATGTTGAATCCAACAGGTGTGCTCCCATTGAGCCGAACCAGGAACAAAGACAGAGTCAGTCAGAAAGGAATGCCATCTTTAATTCCGACCTGGAGTTTCCCTCACTTTTAGAATCCAGCACCCAGGTTGCAAGGAAGGAACAGTCGCCATGGAACAAGATATCATCACAAATACAGCGGGGAAGAGTGACAGGTATCAGATCATGCAGAAGGGTGAAGAACAGGAGACAGCTAATAGGTCTTCTGAAGAAACACTTCCCAAACAGGAAGATCATTGTGTTTGTGAAAACAGGTTTAGGATTTACAATTTTAACCAAGGAATAAGGCACTGGAAGGTTCACCAGGTAGAAAAAACAACTTTAATAACCACACAAACAAAATGAATACCCCTAATAAATCAATTAACAAATGTTCCACATTTATCCACATTTAAAGGCACAATACAAAATAAACTGCATAAAAGACTGTAAGAAACATTCCACAATTGATTTATTAGGGGCTGTATATAAAGGGTTACTTGAAGTTGGTATGCTGATCTGATGAAGTTGTACTGATGAAAACGTGGTGATCCAGTTAAGCTGTTCTTTTTGTCTGTGTGCTTATTAAAGTTGGTTTTGCTAGCTGGTGAGCCCTCCAGTGTCTTATTCCTTGGTTATTTGTCTGTATTTAGGCACTTTTTCCATTCTTTATCGATTTACAATTCACCAGTAAATATTTCCGTACCGGATCGGTCGAGGCCCGGGTTAACAACGACGACCACCAGTACTGTTAGCCAACAGGGTGCTGGCGGAAATTGGGCTACTGTTGGCCGAAGATGGAGAAGAGGCAGAAGGCACGGCCGAAGGCAGGAAGAGAGGAGAAAGGCTAGGACTGTGGTAGTGAGAGTCGGAACTTTGAATGTTGGCAGCATGACTGGTATAGGGAGAGAGCTAGCTGATATGATGGATGAAAGGAAGGTTGGTATATTGTGTGTGCAAGAGACCAGATGGAAGGGGAGTGAGGCTAGGTGTATCGGAGGTGGGTTCAAATTGTTTTATCATGGTGCGGATGGGAGGAGAAACGGCGTAAGAGTTATTCTGAAAGAACAGTATGCGAAGAGTGTTTTGGAGGTGAAAAGAGTGTCGGACAGAGTGATGTTTATGAAGCTGGGAATTGATGGTGTAATGATAAATGTTGTTACTGCATATGCTCCACAAGTTGGGTGTGCAATGGATGAGAAAGAAAAATTTTGGAGTGAATTGGATGAAGTGGTGATGACTGTACCCAAGGGTGAGAGAGTGGTGATTGGATCAGATTTCAATGGGCATGTTGGTGAAGGGAACAGAGGGGATGAGGAAGTGATGGGTAGGTATGGTGTTAAACAAAGGAATGCAGAAGGTTAGATGGCAGTGTATTTTGCGAAAAGGATGGACATGGCTGTGGTGAATATGTATTTTAACAAGAGGGAGGAGCATAGGGTGACATACAAGAGTGGAGGAAGATGCACACAGGTGGATTATATCTTATGTAGGAGGGCCAGTTTGAAGGAGACTGGAGACTGTAAAGTGGTGACCGGAGAAAGTGTAGTTAGGCAGCATAGGTTGGTGGTTTGTAGGATGACGTTGGTGATCAAGAAGAGGAGGAGGAGTGTGAGGGCAGCACCAAGGATCAAATGGTGGAAATTGAAAAAGGGTAATTGTGAGGTGAAGTTCAGGGATGAGTTAAGACATACACTGGGTGGCAGTGAAGAATTACCAAATAGCTGGGTAACTACAGCAGAGCTAGTAAGAGAGATGGCTAGAAAGGTGCTTGGTATCACATAGGGATAGAGGAAGGACGACAAGGAGACATGGTGGTGAAATGAGGAAGTACAGAAGAGTATACAGGCAAAGAGGTTGGCAAAGAAGAAGTGGGACTGTCAGAGAGAGATGAAGAAAGTAGACAGGAGTATAAGGAGATGAGGTGCATGGCAAAGAGAGAGGTGGCTAAGGGGCTAAGGATAAGGCATATGAAGAGTTGTATGAAAGGATGGACACCAAGGAGGGAGAAAAGGACCTGTACCGATTGGCTAGACAGAGGGGCCGAGCTAGGAAAGATGTGCAGCAGGTAAAAGTGATAAAGGACAAAGAGGGAAACATACTCACAAGCGAGGAGAGTGTGTTGAGGAGATGGAAAGAGTACTTTGAGGGGTTGATGAATGAAAGAGAATGAGAGGGAGAGAAGGTTGGATGATGTAGGGATAGTGAATCATGAAGTACAACCGATTAGCAAGGAGGAAGTAAGGAAAGCTATGAAGAGAATGAAGAATGGAAAGGCTGTTGGCCCACATGACATACCTGTGGAAGCCATGGAGGTATTAAGGTGAAATCGTAGTGAAGTTTTTAACCAGATTGTTTAATGAAATCTTAGAAAGTGAGAGGATGCCTGAGGAATGGAGAAAAAGTGTTTTGGTACCGATTTTTAAGAATAAGGGTGATGTGCAGAGCTGTAGTAACTACAAAGGGATTAAATTGATCAGTCACAACATGAAGTTATGGGAAAGAGTAGTGGAAGCTAGGTTAAGAAGGGACGTGATGATCAGTGAACAGCAGTATGGTTTCATGCCAGGAAAGAGCACTAGAGATGCAATGTTTGCTCTGAGAGTGTTGATGGAGAAGTACAGAGAATGTCAGAAGGAGTTGCATTGTGTTTTTGTAGACTTAGAGAAAGCATATGACAGGGTGCCTAGAGAGGAGTTGTGGTATTGTATGAGGAAGTCAGGAGTGTCAGAGAAGTATGTAAGTGTGGTACAGGATATGTACGAGGGTAGTGTGACAGCAGTGAGGTCTGCGGTGGGAGTGACGGATGTGTTTAAGGTGGAGGTGGGGTTACATCAAGGATCAGCTCTGAGCCCTTTCTTATTTGCAATGGTGATGGACAGGTTGACAGACGAGATCAGACAGGAGTCCCCATGGACTATGATGTTTGCAGATGACATTGTGATCTGTAGTGAGAGTAGGGAAAAGGTGGAGGAGACCCTGGAGATATGCTCTAGAGAGAAGAGGAATGAAGGTCAGCAGGACTAAGACAGAATATATGTGTGTAAATGAGAGGGACGATAGAAGACTGGTGAGGATGCAAGGAGTAGAGGTAGCGAAGGTGGATGAGTTTAAATACGTGGGGTCAATAGCTCAGAGTAACGGTGAGTGTGGAAGAGAGGTGAAGAAGAGAGTACAGGAAAGATGGAGTGGGTGGAGAAGAGTGTCAGGAATGATTTGTGACAGACGAGTACCTGTAAGAGTGAAAGGGAAGGTCTACAAGAGGGTAGTGAGACCAGCTATGTTATATGGGTGGGAGACAGTGGCATTGACAAAAAGGCAGGAGTTTGAGTTGGATGTGGCAGAGTTAAAGATGTTAAGATTTGCACTGGGTGTGACGAGGGTGGACAGGATTAGGAATAAGTATAGAGGGTCAGCCCAGGTTGGAATGTTTGGAGACAAAGCCAGAGAGGCAAGATTACGTTGGTTTGGACATGTGCTGAGGAGGGATGCTGAGTATATTGGGAAAAAGATGCTAAGGATGAAGCTACCAGGTAACAGGAAAAGAAGAAGGCCTAAAATAAGGTTTATGGATGTGGTGAGAGAGGACATGCAGGTGGTTGGTGTGACACAGCAAGATGCAGAGGACAGGAAGAAGTGGAAACAGGTGATCCGCTGTGGCGACCCCTAACGAGAACAGCAGAAAGAAGATGATGATCGATTTACAATTTTACTCACAAGAAAATAACTGATATACACTTAAAGCTCTTCACCAAAGGTTTTACCTTTATTTCTTGTCTGCAATTTAATCTCGTTGATTGCCTTTTAGAAATAAAGATGTATACAAGGAGAATAAACTTAGCTTGCTTGTATCAAGAGACAGAATGGGACCAATGTAATGTCATAAAGAAAAGAAGTTGCTTTCTACCCCACAGCCCACCTGTGACAGACCTTTGAAAGGAAGTGCAGACACGACATCCATGCCTCTGCTACGGATAACAGGTCACGCATTTACAGCTTGGACAGAGAAAAACAAGACTTACTGCATAACCTAAAAAAATGACAGCACAGTTAGACTAATGAAACTAGATTGGGGTGGAGGCATAGAAATAATGAGTACAGTGGACTATACAAGGAAGATGCTACACATTCTTTTGGATACTGAGAAATACGTCCTAGCTACAATGGGCCAAGTAATAGTTTTTCAGAATAACATTGATTTGTATTTAGAACAGCTTTTACTCTCTTCACAGATCACCAAGGACGAGTTTGAATTCCTGTGTATAGAAAAAAACAGTAATACCGGTATTTTTTTGAAATCTGAAAATTCACAAAGATGATAAAGATCCTAAACTAAGGCCTACTGTTTCAGCCAAGTCCTCCAAAACTTACCCTTTAGCAGTCTATACAGACAAAAAACTGAATAATTTCATATAGGAACAATCTAGTATATTAAAAGACTCCTGGGATTTTCTCAGGCGATTTACTCCTGAGAACTACAAGAGTGAATCCCTGTTTGTCTGTACAGAATTTATTGACCTTTCTGTATGTACTCCGGAAGACAAGGGCATAAATGGCTTCACCAAAACTTTTCTGAAATGCTCGTCTGTTACAACCTCTAAGTTTGTCATTTTGTCAAACTTCATGGAATATGTTCTTGCAGGGAACTTTATTTTTTTAATGGCGAGCTCTATAGGCAAATGAAGGCAGCGGCTATTGGGGCTGTTAATGCCCCATTATAAGCGAATATTGTCATGTGGGCCTGGGAGGAGGAATTTATCTTCGGTTCTGCATAACAAGATTGTTGACAATGTGTGTAACACTCCTAAATGACATCTTTATTCTCTGGAAAATTACTTTATCCAAACTCGATGAGTTTATATAAATTACATAAACTCTACCATAACCTTCTTGAGATTTACTCACGTAATTAGCGACGAAGTATGCAACTACCTAGATGTAACTATAAAGATAAGGAACAGGGTAAGTTTCAGTCAAAGATCTATAGGAAATCTACCTTTTCCAGTTCTTATTTACACTAAAAAAGTTGTCATCCTCTACATCAAAAAAACTCCTTAGTGAAAGGACAATACGTGAGGATCTCAAGA
>NC_056725.1:860644276-860716776 GCF_019279795.1 Protopterus annectens
TAACACATCATGGCAACAACAAATGATAGGGTGTGTGTTATATTAGGTTCTACTAGGAAATTTGGATTTCCAAAATCCCGGGAATCAAAACAGCAAAAATAATGCCCAAAACACAAAAAAATGAAAAATGTAACTTTAATCATATTTTGCAGGAGGCAAGTCCCCTTTGCATCCCTGATGTGGGGGGTGAGCTCCCCACACACCCCAAACTTACATATATCAACTCCAAAGAAAGGAGAAATTTACCAAAAAAAGTGAATCATTGACAGTGTACAAATTGAAACTGCATGCCAGCAATGATTTCTTACAGAAAACAGAGACTGAGATTATGTTAATCAATGTTTTTTTCTTCAGTACAATGACACTTGAGAAATTTCACTTCAGTCATCTATAGAGGAGGCATAATGCTAAGATGCCATCAGAGGTAGCATTTCTGGATAAGTAGTTGAAGGATGCAGGCACAACACAGCCAACAGCCAAAACTGTGACCTTATCATACCACAATTTGCATCTTGGAGTGCATTACTGAACACCTTTAACAGGATTTACTTCAATATGTCGAACTGCCAGAATACTGAAGCCCATTTTGTCGATGCTGAAAATATCAAACCTCACTTCATCGAAGCACCACAACTGCGAATATCTTCCCAGGGTAAGTAACCACTTACCCAAAAGGAAAGAAAACTCAAATCGCTCCATCCCTAACTAAATATACCAATTCCGAGATTGCACTACAGTTGGGAAAAGGGCAAAGTTCACTATCTCGCACAACAGGTTACTTACCCTGGGAAGATCTTTGTAGCTCCAGTGCTTCGATGAAGTGAGATTCGATATTTTCAATGTCAACAAAAAAGGATTCAGTATTACGGCACTTCAACAAAAATAAGGCAGACCCTTTTAATCTTTTATTAAAGTTTTGTAGAACACTAACCATCAATTTTGTAAAACATTATTAAATATTTCACTAAAACTGTTACAAGTCACATAAGTGTGATGTAGCAAAATAAAAGGACTGAGGACTGTCAAACAAATATGCACAACAACAAGACTAATTTTGCCTTCCAGAGCTATAATGTATTCCTAGGGTCAACACACAGCAGCGTATTATTTTATTTATCATGCATTTGAGATGAACTTTAAGGCACACAATGAAGTCTAAATGCGTTATATACAAAAGTATGTAGCTATCACGTAACAAATCACACCCTAGAATGCATGTAAATCAGTCAATAAATCTATTAGCCATGTAGTGTATCCAAGGACAAGCAAGTTTCTGAGATTCCTATGCAATTTATTTTATTTGAACATCAGATACAGCTTCTGTATAAACCACACATTTTTTCTCTTTCTATATTGGCTGGAGTGGATTAAATGCAAAACTAAAGTATTCATGCTGAGTAACAGCAGAAAAATCATCTACAGAACGTGTAATACAGCAGTTACTACACTAGTCAGACAGAATGAAGAACATGTATTTTATTTTTTAAAACACATTTTTGGCTTACTAGCATTAATAGTTTTATTATTATTAATATGAGAAATGTGTGATAACATGCTAAATGAGATAAGGAAATTAATCAGATTATAAAGCATTTAAAAGGCTAAAATAGTGTTAGGTGCCACTCTTTACAAATTACGTATAAATATTTTGTACACTGACACACACGTGTATTTGTTTTAGAGTAAAATTAATTATGATTATTTTACTTTATTGTTTTCAATAAATTTCACCCCTGCTTTTCAGTGGTTAAGTGTTGTGGTATCTAACACCTACTAAGTCAGGTAGATGAGACATTGGTTTAAGGTCATCTGACATCTAGAAATTCCATTTAAAATGGGATAATCGTTTACTACTTTTTAAATTTTCTGTTACACTTGGAGGATGTCCTTCACATATACTCAGGTTAGAGGACACTGTAAATATATGCTTTACTAGCAAACATACCTTTCAACTACATGGCACAAGAAATGCCGAAAAATAGTACATAGAATAATTTGTTTTGCACTGATATGCATTATCCAAAGGCTATGAAGTCTGAAACTCAAACGTCTGTCATTATTTAGTGACTTAAATCCTCAATGATTTTTTCAGAAAACTATGAGGCACAGACCAAAAATATAACAAAAAATCTGGGAAGTCTGTGAATATCTGGACAGTTGGGAGATACGACTGGCTGGCACTCTCTGTATGGTTATTTTTACTACCTCCTTGACCTTTAAACAGTACACTGCTCGAGCACACCCCACCACCAAATAAACAAACTGAAAATGCACGTAACTGTGATATAAGAATGCAGCCACGGATTCTGATTTTTCTGAAGTAGGACAAGAAGGACCCAGGATAAACTTGGTTTATCACGCACAAATAAAATGTATTTTGTTCCAAGAAAACTTCCTTCGTATATCATTACGGATACGTATGATATTAACAAATCTAACCTGGTCTGTGCATCTTAATACAGAGAGACATTTTGGGCTCATCGTTAATTCCCTGCAGTACATACATGGTTTAACTGTCTGTTACATCATCTTGTTTGTGAGGCAACGATGTGTCTTATACTGCACATACAGCACTACACAACAGAAAACGGAGCAGTGATATAATACACAGCTATATGACAGTATCAGTTAAATCTAAATAGGTGAACTTTTTTTCTATTACGTACAATAAAATATTAAATAATTATTCATTCAGCTACGCAAAATATCTGCACAATATTTGGCCATTCGCTAAAACTTGTGGTAACTAAATCCTCAAATGAAAAATGTACTTAACAGTAAACTGCCTGCTATCACAAAAATGACTACCCCATAGAAGCCTAACTATTGCTTACCTTCTCCAGGGTCCATGGAATTTTGGCTGGACGTGCCTGGACCTCCGTTTGACCACAGACAGTTGTCAGGTAAAACGCTTGCAGAAAAATGAGAGTAAACATATCCCTGAAGATGCTAAAGGAGCTGTCAGTAAATCTCATCTTGCCTGCCATTTCTTTCACCGCCGCTTTCTCGAGTTTATCACCGTTGGACCACGTGACCCGAGGAAAACCAGGGAGGGGAGAACAATGGGCGGGATTTGGGGATTGGTGACACGGCGCCTCGAGTCATTTCATTCATTACTAGCTGTCATCGCAAGGGTAAATTACTGTTTATGCGTGTTATAAAGAAATTGTGCATCCCTGTCTTTACTTGTTCAGTCATCTAGCCTAGTCATCAGCCTGCATCATAGTGTAGCCCAAGATTTGTCAAACGCCTTTTATTTCCCATGAAGATAGCTTAGTTTATAAATACGTACGTTTTCCAGCGAAACTCATTTTTATCTGCTATTAAAACCCAGTATCATACAGCAGTTCTGCTTTATCCGCATATTTGCCATTTTGGGGGGAGGGTGTCACATATGGAATTGGTCAACCGACTGTACACCTCATGTGTACTTCATTATGAGGGACCTTCCTCATTAAAAAAAAAAAAATTATTAAATTATCACTTAAGCCATAGGCAAACATACATTAACCGAAAAGAAAACAATGTTAACATTTTCCATTTTAAATAAAATATACATATATTTTCTTTGCTACTATCATCAATCTGACGTTACAAAAAATGCTGAATTCCTGCCTTCCCTTAAACCTCACTCCTCCTCCTGAACATTATTATGCATGTGTTGTTCTTTCCATTTAGTTCTATGTAATTTGCTCCTCCTCTTTTCTAAAGATCTCTCAGTTCTTTTATTCCTTCTATAATATTCAAAAGTTCAAATTCAGTCGGTGTAGACTTTGATTTCCATTTTCTTGTAATTGCTGTTTTGGCAGCCAACAGGATTAAACATAATAAGGCTTTAATATTTCTAGCAATTCAAATCCTGCTGTATACCAGCTCCAAAGAATTATTTCGTGACTTGCAGCCATTTGCTCACCCAATATTTCTGATAGAGTACTCTGTAAGGATTTTTTTAAATCTGCCAACTCATTCTTCTTCTTTCGGCTTTTTCCCGGTTAGGGGTCGCCACAGCGGATCACCTTGTCCGCACATTAATTGGCAGTGGAGTTTACGGTCAAGTTGCCAGCCAGGCCCAACCTTCCCTTCCACAGAAGGCCACACCACACACACACACCTAGGCCAATGTAGAGTGTCCAATTCACCTGCAGCATGTCTTTGGGATGGGAGAGAACCGAGAGCACCCCAGAAACCCATGAGGACACAGGAGGCTCTGCAGACTCACTAGGCAAAGGCACCCAGCCGAGAATCAACCAGAGAAGAGTGAGGTGGTGTGAGGTGGCACTAACCACCACACCACCCGGGCACGCCTAAATTCAACTCATTACACTCCCAAAATATATGTTCCCAGTTACCTCTTCCTTCTCCATCACAACTCCAACATTTGCTATCTACTCAAGGAAAAATTCTTTGAATTCTGCTTGGGGTATAAAAATACCTATGCAAACACTTCCAGGCAATGATCCAAAACCTTCCGGACTTGGTTGCATACCTGTGGACTAAATATACGGCTTCCCATTGTTTTCTTGTCATTTGCTTTTCCAGTCTCTCTTCCCAATCTTTTTCTAACCTCCTCTGATTGATTCTTGGAGTTATCATGCATTATTGTATATGCCCAAGTAATTATTGCTTTTTTAACAGCTTTTTCTGTTCTAGATTCAACTAAAAACTCCAGAACAGGTCTTTCACTTAAAATTCACCTATCCTTTTCTCTTTGCCTGTATTCGGAGATCAAGCCCTGGTAGGGAAGACAGTCTCTAACCTGCAATCCAAATCTTCTTGACCTCATCCCATTCTTTTACTTTTCCTGTTTGAGTTACTTGCTCCCAATATCTTGGTTCTTTTGACGGATTTCTCCAGAAAATTCCAGCGCCCCTCTTGCTTATTTTCTGTGCTGCTACTTGCAGTCATCCCTACAGGCAAAATCTAATTTCTCCATTCTCATATTGGCTTAGTTCTTAAAATACTTTCTGCTACTCTATGAATATAATATTCTGTGTGATTATTATTCTCCTTAAAGATCTGCATCCAAAACCCCCCTCTCTCTATTTCTTGTATTTCACCCTCACTTCAATCATCATCCCTTTCCAGTTTGAATTAAAACCTTTTGCTTGTGTTACATTTATGAGCTTTAACTGTGTAGCTCTAAAATATCCCTTCAAATCACGTAAACCTAAATCACCTTGCTCTGTTGGAAGCATCATCTTATCCCACTTAACTGTTGCCCTATTTCAATCCCAGATACATTTCTTCAGTTCTTTATTTATTCACCCACACCTTCTCCTCAGGTTGATAAAAGTATGCCTGACCCATGAACAGGCTACAGGGACTAAAAACATTTTCACTGCTTGTATCCTACTATCCATATATATAAATAAGAGTTTCCAGTTTCTCAATTTTTGTATTATCTTTTGTTCAGTCTCTTCCTGCATATTTTTAGATGCCAAACAGAAGCCTTTCTAATCCATACTCCTAAATACTTCATCTTATCATATCCCCATAAATATAGGTATTGCTGAAATAATTCATGTGGGTACATATTTTATGCTATAGCCTTTCTTTTATCTTCATTAATTTTATATCCTGAAAAGGCTTGAAACTGTCTCCAAATGTTTCACAACATGAGATGTCCTTTTCTGGATTTATCAGGTACAAAATGATATCACCTGCAAATAAAGCCAATTTTTCTTGATTACCATACCTATTATATCCTGAATTTTTGAGTCCCTTATTTTCTTTGTCAATAGTTCTACATATAAAGCAAATAGCAAAAGGGAAAGAGCCCCTGTGCTCAAATAGAATTTATCAGAGAAGAAGCTCTCCACTTTAATTTTCACCTCTGATCACTCATATGTCCTCCTAATCAAGCTTATAGTTTTATCAGGGAATGCAAATGCTTCTATTGCCCTACTCATAAAATCCCAGCTGGGTCTATATTATAAAGATGAATGTTCAGGTTGTCGAACACCTAAACGTTGACACCTAAACAGTGAAAGCTGAAAACTGTGAACAGCCACTTCTGCAAATTTTTTCACAGGGAAAAAATTTACTAGGCCGGTGGACAGTAAAACAAACTTTCAAACCTAATCAAATGGGGGGCTGTGCCCCCTACACCCCTCCTAACAAAATATACCAACTTCGAGATTGCCCTACCTTGGGGAAAAGGGCAAATTCCCATTAACACCAAGCACATTTTTTCCCTGTGAAAAAATTCACGAAGTGGCCTTTTGCGGTTTTCAGCTTTTGCTGTTTAGCTGTTGATGTTTAGGTGTTCAACAACCTGAACATTTGTCTTTATGATATAGACCCATAACAGCTTACTCTGTTGAATGCTTTATCTGCATCAAAACCTACCAATAGCAGCTGCTTCCCTCTGGATCATCATTGTTCTGTTAATGTTGTCAGATGTTTGCCTCCCTTTCACACAACCACACTGATCCATATCTATCAATTTTGGCAACATTGTTGCCATTCTTTTAGCAATTATTGACATAAACACTTTATAATCATGGGTTAGAATTGAAATGGACCTGTATGAAGTTGGGTCTGATGGGTCTTTATCATCTTTAGGTATTACAGATAAAAATATGGTTTCTTGTCTAATTAGTTCATGTCATAAGGCATTAATGTATTTAAGCACAGGTAATTTTATAATACACGCTCCCCCCACAGAAATAATATCTTGAGTTGAACTACCAATCTTCCTACTGTGGCGGTGCACAGAGCAAATATACAAGTCAAAATCAGAGATGTTCTGTAAAATCAGGGACTTTTGAGAAGCTATTTGCAAGTGCAGTGACTCAACAGCAAAATCTGTGCATCCTCCCTTTAATATAAGGATGTAGACCGGATTTTTGAAATGTATACCACCTTCCAGAGTTTTGCTACCCCCAACTTCCAGGAGTAGAATAACTGGGTATTTTTCTGTGGTATATATCCTAAAGTACAGCAAAAAAAATAATAGATTTGCTACTGACATTATAACAGTAGAAACCTTTAGCGGGATAGCTAACAGTATACCAAGCATACATCACTCAGGAGACAGTTATCCACTTTGCTGGTTCATGTGTACCCTTTTAATGCCATGAAAGTGTGTGAAGCTTAAACATTCCCTGCCCTTGTGCTTAGCAAAGCATTCAGACCCTCTCCCCTAAAAATAATGTGCATAATGGCTTGTATGCATGCCTCTCAGCTGTCTAGAATTTTGCAGAATAATCAGATTTTTGCCTAATATCATTTTTCTGTTCCTTAGAAAAATTGTGATTTTTTTTTTAGCAAATCATTGAGGATTGAAGTCACTAAATAATTACAGACATTTTTTTTCCAAAATTCTTCATTTAGTTTTTCAAGTCATAAGAATACAAACAAAATAAAACAGTAAAACAATGATAATGTACATTAGGTAAAGAATTGCAGGTACACAGAATCGATTCATACATAAACACCTAACTTATTTACAACTGTACAAAGGTGCCATATACTTTATTTTCAAGGTGAATCAGTAAGCTTACAATAATGTGGATATTTCTTATCTTCACAATGTCACTTATGTATTAAAAATGTAACTATGCTTGTAAAGACCAAAGTCCTTATGATAAAGAGGGCAGGTTATGCTAGTAGTAAGTTAAAGGTCTGTTCCCATCTTTCTAGTTTCTTCCGAGTATCACTCTTTGTGTCAGTTACCCATTTGTGGGCCAGTAGATGTCTATTTGCCATTGTTTTGAAATCATTCCAGTTTATGTTGAGTCTGTCCCCCCATTTGGAAGCAATGTATAGTTTTATTAATAGAAATAATGTGATAAAAATGTTTTCTTTGTTTTTGGGTATATCTGAAGGAAAGATGTGAAGGAGTGTGAATTCCCAAGTAAGTGTTGTTTTTTCATAACCTTGTTTTTGTAGTTGGATTTTTAGTGAGTTCCATAGTTTAAATACGCATTTACAACTCCAAAACATATGGATTATATCTGCTTCCTGTGATTCACAATATGGACAGTAAGGTGATTTAGATGAGTTGAATTTGTGTAATACTAGGGGAGTAAGGTAAGCATTATTGTTAATCATGAGTTGAGTGTATGTTAGTTTTTTTCAGAGGTATTGCTTTAAGCGTTAGGGTTAAGGCTTGGTTTAATTGTTGTTCAGTTATTAATGCATTATTTTTTCACCAATAGCGAATGTGGTGTCCTGGAATTTAATCTTGGATATTAATCTATGTGTGCTGGATATAATTTTTCCACTGGTTAGCATTATATTTCGTATTGTTTCACATATGTTTATATCTGCCTCGGTTAATTTAGCTTTTTGAAGGTATTTGGAGCATATTTCTTTAATTTGTCTCAAGATAACTGTGTATGATTTTGGTAAGCTGAGTTGAGATCTTAGCTCTTGTATAGTATAGTTAAGGTAAGGGTAAAGGTCTTGAATTCTTATGTCTTTTAATAAAGGATAGCTATTGAGGTTTATCACTGAATTATTAATTCTCAGGTTTGGGTTATTATGGATTGGTTGAAGGATATCCATTGCTATCTCAAGATCATGGAAGATAAATAACTTTTGAAGTAAAATAATGAAGTGTTTTAGCAGATCCATGATCTTGTGAGCAGTTATTTCTTTTTTTGTTAAAAAAGACAGAGTTCTAGGATTGAAGTATAGAGATTTGATATAATTATAATATATTTTCAACCACATTGGAGTCCATGTATTATGTGAAGGGGTATATTCTGCTATTCTTAGAATTCTACTGCTATTGATAATGATATAGTATAGTTTAAAATCCAGTAAGTTTAAGCCCCCTTTTAGTTTCGGTAATGAAAGTTTTTGGTATAAGATTTTTGTTCTTTTAGGTTCCCATATGAATTTGGCCAAAAATGTATGTATTTGTTTAAAAAATTTGTTGTGTATTATCAATTATGAAGTCATAAATACATAAATTATTCTAGGAAGAATATTAATTTTGATTAAACTGAAAAAATACAGTATTTAAAGTAATTACAGGTGTTTCCTGTCCTTGCATATTTAAACTGCCCCATTCGATGTATCTCACCCGACATCTGCAGCAATTGGAGAGACCCCAAAAGTTCCTCACCAAAAGGATAAGGGACTCCAAAATCTGTCATATGCCGCTCCAGCAGCAGCCCTCTCGCATTCACGTGTGCACCGCCTGCTCTCAGAGGTGCATATGTGCTGACATGTACAAGCCAAGTCCAAACCGGTGGACATGGAAATGCTCCAAAATCCAAATCCAACCACCAAAACCACTAATAACTTAAACATTTAAACCTTAGCACGGATATAGGTAGGACGTGCGGCTGGAGGGATAGATATGCTGTGGAAGACTCCTGGCGCTGTGGAATAAAAGTCCAGTCCCATGTGAGCAGAGCTACCGCTGACTCTTGGTTCAAGAGAAATGCTGACCTGTGATGATGATCGTAGGTTTACCCCCGAATCAGGAATGTGTCACTGCTGGACAGAGGACAAACAAACTAATGGGCACAGTATTTTTCATATAGGGTGGCGAAGTCACAAAAATTTGTAGCCTACTTATATTATGCCTTAGGGCAGATAGCCTAGTATAAACCTATGAACCTATGATTATCGAGACTTTGGCTAGAAAAGGTATTTTGAGATTATTCCATCTGTTGCAGTCTTGTATAATCCTATTCCATTTATCCTGTATATTATTTTGATAAAAGTATCTTTTGTTTTGAAAGAACATAATTCCAAGATATTTGGTTGAATCTTTTATCTTAATTCTGTCTAAAAATGGGAATAATGATAGTAATTTGGGGGGACTTAGAGGGAAGATGTTGGTTTCATTTAAGTTAAGTTTATAGTTAGATATAACCGAGAAATTTTCAATTGCTTTTAGTAATTTAGGTATGTCAGAACTAGGGGTAGTAAAGTAAATGTTTAAATCATTGGCGAAGGCAGTATAAAAGATTTTAGAGTTAAAGACAGAAGGTGAGTTATATGTCTTCTATTTGATGTACAAGAATAGTGGTTCGAGATACAGATTGAATAAGAACGGAGATAGAGGGCAGCCTTGCCTTGTCCCATTTTTGATCTTGATTCTGTGGGTCTATATTATAACATTGAAGTACAATAACTTCGAATGTTATAATATCGAACCCATTCAATCGAAACACCAGAAAATCAAACAGTCAGAATAGCAAATTTTTTCCCTAGGAAAAAAATTTGCTGTTCTGACAAACAAACATACACACAACTCAAGCACATCAAAATAAATAATACACACACATACACTTCACAAAACCCTACACTAAACCAGACATGCACCACTAGCTATCCACTTACCTTAACCCAACCCTAACCCTAAGGCCCCTAACTATCGCACACTCATCTTACCCGCTCCCTAACCCTAATTCACCTACCCCACCCTAATCCTCATGTCCACACAATCGCACACTTACCTGACCCATGCCCTAACCCTAGCTCACCGAACCCACACCCAATCGCACACTCACCTTCATTCGCACACTTACCTTAACTCAGTACGTAACCTTCACTCCACAGTTGAGGAAATAGCAAAGCTGCAGAAATGGCCCACTGAATACTTTCCCTAGGAAGGTATTTGGTGTTCTGCAGCTTCACTATTTCAAGCGTTCACTCTACTGGGTTCGATATTATAACATTCGAAGTTATTGTACTTCGATGTTATAATATAGGCCCAATTCTGTTTGATAGGGTTCTGTTTACATATAGGTTGGTGTAAGGGTTTTCATATAGTATTTTAATTATTTGAATACATTTGTCAGGGAATTTAAAATAGGGTAACAGTTGAAGTAGGAAAGAGATGTTAACTCTATCAAATGCTTTGTGGGCGTCTACCACCATTGTGTATATCGGGAATTTTTTTTATGTTTGCAAAGGACATCATGGCTTCAAGAGTTAAGGTATTATCACTAGTCTGTCTTAGTGGAGTGAATCCTGAAATAATTACAGACATTTTAATTTCAGGGTTCCAATCATTTAGAAAACACATGCTAATGCAAATCATATTATTCTTCTAAATTTCTAAGTTTATAGAAGCACTATTTAAAATCTGTTCCTATTTTGGGGAGCATTTGCCCCCCCCATTAGTTTTCTCTTTCTCCAGATTTCTTGTGCTAAGTGGTTGAGAGGTATGCTTGCATGGCGTATGCCTGGTTGTACATCTTTGTAGATGTCATTTATGTAAGCTTAGTGCTATACCCCATATGCTGCACCAAAAGTCAGGTATTTAGCAAAGAAATCCATGCATTCTTTCATGGTCAGGAGATCAAGCTATTAGTTGGTTATATAACTCTTAACCTTTTACTTCCAAAATCAGAGACAAAGCCAAACAAAATCAAGGACAAAGATGGCAAATCACAGACAAGTTTTATAGTAAGTATATGCAAATGGTGTTCCTTATGTTCTGTATATAACTGTTTATATTATGTTATTTTTTTTGCAACCTTTCTTGGAGCTTTTCTCCCCGGGCCGCCACTGAAAATGGGTTTCTTGACCCAGTGGACTTTCCCGGTTACTAAATGTCAATAAATAAATAAATAATAGTACTATTATTATTAACTTAGAAAGCAAGCAAGATAAAATGATGTGAATTAGCAAGCATTTTCTGAAGCAAAAGAAGTTTGTAACTAAAATGATTGCCACCGATTAATGAATGTGCCTTATCTATTAAAGATTTCCAGCATCACACCTCAGATAAACAGTGTAACCTGGAATCTGAATAAAGGCAGGGCTTTCAAGTTTAGTTTTCAGATGCAAATGCTTTCACTTTAATCAAACTCTCACTGCCATAAAGAAAGAAAGAAAATATGTCCATCTAATTCTTCTTACTTTCTATCAGTTTTTGATTTTGCATTTTTTCTGCACTGTATTTTTTTGTAAAAGTGCATAATTATTCTGGTGTTTTGTTACAGCATTTTTGCATTTCATACAGTGTTTTATTGAGACAAGTCAGTGAGTTGGGGAGAAAATTAACATCAAAGAATTTAATTCTAGCTACAATATTGAAAAATGTGAATGCAACACAAATCATCTCAGCCCACGTAACACCTATTAATCACAGGGGTCAGATTTCACACACTTGAACACTAAACTACAGTTGTTACTTTGAAAAGAGCAATTAACTCAATTATATTTTCAAGCCTGTCATTCAAACTGTCCTTAATATCCTGCAACAGAGATGACTACTAATGAAAATCAAAGGAAGCAAAGTAATTACAAATATGGACCGATGATGACAGTGAAAAGCAGGCAATCACAGGACTGTTGTAAATTGATAAGAGACAAAACCACAGCCAAGGATCCCCTCATCAGAGGGATAAGTAGGCCGCACAGGACTGTTGTAAACTAATGAGAGAGAAAACCACAACCAAGGATCCCCTCATCAGAGGGATAAGTAGGCCGCACAGGACTGTTGTAAACTAATGAGAGTGACAACCACAGCCAAGGATCCCCTCATCAGAGGGATAAGTAGGCCGCACAGGACTGTTGTAAACTAATGAGAGAGAAACCACAGCCAAGGATCCCCTCATCAGAGGGATGTCTTTCAATCCCTCTAAAATGACATCAGGAAGGCAAAGTCAAAGGCATTGACTGTAAAACAAAACCATGCTAGCTATGGCAGCCTCCTTTCAGGTCATTTTGGGGGTGTTGCACATTAGAAAATAACAGTAACCACTTACTTTGATACAGAGAAATTAGTAATGCAGAAAAGTTCAAGATTTGTCAAAAACATGCTTTTTTTTCAGTTTTGGGGTGCAGTTCTGAAGTCCACTGAACATTTGTCCCTTTTCAGGCGTAACCCTTGAGTATTGTCTGGTAAAGTAGATTGCTTAGAATCACACAGCTGGCAAATTAATGCTAATAGATAGGGAACTGTGTGACAATGGTACAGGTTCTAGGTATCACAATCTAAGTAGAGATGAATATGATGCTTTAGTTGAACTTAAGAAAATGCAGTCAATTGAGATTAGACCTGCAGACAAAGGTGGGAGGGGGGTGATTGTCATGGACAAAGAGTTCTACATAACAAGAATGGATCAGCTGGTCATTGACCAGTACACATATGTAGGAATTAATGGGACAGAGTTGAAAGCTATTACTGATAGAGTGTTATTTTTGATTTTTGACTTACTTATAACAGGTATGGTCTCAGAAGACTTATTCAGTTATTTTGCGACAGAAGTTCCACTTGTACCTATTATGTATGGACTACCTAAGGTGCATAAGGATGCCATGGACCCACCAATAAGACCTATAGTCTCGAGTAAGGGGTGGGTGACAGAGGCATTGTCCATTTATGTTGAGAAATGCTTGCATCTGGTGCTAGATACTTACGATCATATATTAAGAGACACCAAGATGTTTTTACAAAATTGTTATTGTAAAACTGAGGGATTGACGAGTGAATATTATTTTGTGACCCCAGATGTAGCATCATTATTCACGGTTATCCCGAATGACTGGGGCATAGACAATATCAGACAACAACTAGGGACTAAAAGGGTCTACACTGACAGCAAAATTAATTTGATTTGTAACTTACTGGACATCATTTTAGAAAATAGTGTCTTTGTCTTCAGAGATCAGTATTATGTGCAAAAGATAGGCATAGCTATGGGCACAGCTTGTGCCCATAGCTACGCCAATCTTGCATTGGTTCACTGGGAGTTGACATTATTTTTACATAACAGCGAATATAACCAATATTTGCTGTGGTACACTCATTTTGTGGACAATATTTTCCTTCTATGGGGAGGCTCTGAACAACAGCTACAAGACTTTTTGGGATACTTACATACTACCACTACGTTCCTAAAGTTTACATGCAATTTCTCCCAAGAGAGTATGGTTTTTCCTGATGTTACAGTCAAGAAATCAGAGGCTAGAACATTGGAAACTAGTTTGTATAGGAAATTCACCAGGAGGAATGCCATACTCCATAGAAGAAGTATGCACCCCAACCACATTAATGGAAACGTCATGAAGGGTCAGATCTTGAGAATTATGAGACTACACAACAATGAAACACAGTTAATAGCAGCTCTGGATAATCTCAGGGAAGAATTTCTAGAAAGAGGATATTCTAGGAAGGAACTGGATAAACGTATAGAAGAATCATTGAAGGAAAGGGGAAACAGAGGGCAAGCCTATTTTCCACAGCAGGCGGATTCTGCATCCGGCATGAATAGATCAGGCAATGGGAAGATCAGATTCCCAATTTCATTTTCTAGTGACATTAATGTGTTCTGTGAGGGGTTTAGGAAGAACTGGAACATCTTGACAGCAATAGATGAGCTTAGAGAAGTGCTGGAGGACACTCCACTGTTCTCCTTTAAAAACAAAAAAATGTCTTAAACAACAGTTATGTTATAAAACACAAACAATTCGGCCACCTATTGCATCTTCCAGACTGGGGACTTACATGTGCAGAAATTGTGCAAATGCAAATTCATACATTCTTGCACTACTTTTACACATACATACAGTCAGAAAGTAATCCATGCGAATTGCTATGTTGACTGTCGAACCAGGAATGTTGTGTATTTTAGTTTCTGCGTGAAATGCATGGTCTTCTGTATAGGGAAGACAAACAGGATGTTTAAGGACCGTATATTAGAACACAATAGAGACATCATTAATGGAAAGGAGAGAAGAAAGGTGGAAAGCACTCAAGAAAACCAAAAAACTATAAACAGAGTGCAGTCAGCCAAAAAGAACACTCGATGCTTCTTCAAGAGTTTTAATGCCACAAATAGAACGTACACATTAACCCATTTAAATCCACAGTACTCTCATGCGTTTTCGTCCAAACAAATGGACTTCATCAGACAACAATTAGTGCTTCATTTACCTATTATATACAATCATTCATTAAACACTGACCAATTAAATTTCGAAAAAAACTTTTAAATGTGCAAATCAAACTTATCCAAGCCTCATGAATATTCATTAATTAAAACCATTTTGGATACCATGTTACTATTAAACCTTATAAATATTTTAACAACATTAAAATTGATATTATGCATAATAAATGTATTTCATAAACCATTAAGTTAATAAATATGAATAAATAATGTGATTTAATATAAATAATTTGATAAAATATGCTTAATATGTGTGTATATTTAAAATGTAAATGTGTTTAAAATATGGCAACTACGCCCTCTAATGTTAAAAACTCATACTGCTTTTATATTTTATTTGCTCTTAGTTTTAATAGGGAAACAATACTTAAAAAATCATTTAAACCAGGCTTTTTCCCTGCTTCTAGGTGTACCTGCCACCACAGCTCCCTGCTCTCTAGAATTTCATCCCATATACCACCCCTGACATCTTGTTTGACTTGTTGAAGGACAAAAAACTGAAAGTTACAACCCACACAATTCCTACTATGTTTAAAGAGAGCATTAGTCTCTTTTTCTCTTGAAATGTCATAGGAATGTTCATACATTCTTTTCCTTAACTCTCTTTCAGTTTTTCCTACGTAGTAGGAGGGACATTTATCACAAATAACTAAATACACCACACCTTTAGTATCGCAATTAAAAAAAACTTTACTTTTAATCAATAAATTTCTACTTTCCAAAAAGATTTCACTCTTATTACTAATAAAAGAGCATTGATTACACCTACCACATCTGAACGTTCCGAGCTTTTTATTATTACTTGTATGTGGGGTGTTCTTTTTCCTTTTCTCTAACATATTCTTTATACTTCTGGAATTTCTATATATAATCTTTGGTTTGATGTTAATAATTTCCTCTATGTCAGTAAGGGCTGCAAATTTATTCCATTCTTTTTGTAGTGTGTCTCTCAAATTATAGTTATACCTATTATACTCTACTATCAAATTTCTTTGAAATAATTCTTCTTTGACCTCTAATTTACTTTGTTCTTCTTGAAATGTCATAAATTCATTCATTCCTATAATAGGTTTGAATCTGTCCCCCCTCCCCTCTTCTACTTCCTTTCTTATATTAGTCACAAATATCCTGGGATACCCCCTTTCTATAAACATATTTTCCAATTTGTTACATTCCATATCAAAATCAGTATTTAAGCTGGTCATTCTCGATCCCCTCACAAATTGTCCCTTTACTATGTTTCTTTTGCAGTGCAGGGGATGAGCACTGTCAAAATGCAAATAAGAATTGCAATAAGTCTTCTTTCTAAATAGATAACCAGTAAAGGGAAACAAAACAAATGAACTGAAGAAGGAGTACCACCCGACTCAGACAGCAAAAAAATGTTAAATCCTGAAGTCCAGGAGCGTACCCTCTAACCTGGCTGCAGTTGGAAAATAAAAGTGGTGTCAATAAAGTGTAAATCCACAAGAACCAACGTTAAAAATTCCAGATGGACAAAGCTTCCACGGTAATTCTTTAATTCTTAAAAACAGACAGAAAAAAGTTCAAATAAATCCAAGCGCTTTCGCCTGAGTAGTCTCAGGCTTTTTCAAGGTTAAATTAAATGTGTGGCCTTACTGTTTTTATATACAGCTTAATAGGCCTAATAAGATAATTAATTAATTACAGTCAATCGACATTTAAAGTGCAACAGTGCTTTACTGAGCATTTTAAAGAGCATTTTAAGGCTAATAAATGTTCTTCTGTCACTCAGTACTTTGTGCATTCATCAAAGCTGCATTATAGTGTGCTATCCGTCAAGAATTAAATACATCTTATTGACAAATATGTTTAAAACAGTAAAAACTGTAAGTTATTTAAATTTATATATACATATGTTTTAAAAAGTTAAAAAATGAACTACAAAACTTTAAAAATGTATTAAACATTTTCAATCAAAGATTTTTAGAAAGTCCTCTTTCTCCAATACATTTCTGCACTTTGATAGCTCACACCCTTTTTATACAAAAAAGGGGATTATCAGAGGTCAATTGATTCGAGCGTCTAGAATATGCAGTACACTTGAATCTTTCCTAGAGGAAACTAGATTTATAGCAGATATGTTTACAGAAAGAGGTTACCCTATGCAATTAATTAATTCTTGTATAGTGGAGGTGTTAGAGAAAAGGGATTCAACTTTTCCACCCCTTTTGAGCAAAGGACTTCCTCTCTCTACGATCATCAAAAAAGGACAGGAAGACATACAGAAAAGTTTTGTCTACACATATACTAGTGATGCACCCTACATAGAGAACACCTTACATTTATTCTGGCCCTTGTTAACCGCACAAGAAGACATTAAAACCTATATACCCAAGACTTTAACATTTATTAGAAAACGAGACATCAACTTGAAGGGGATGTTTGAACAAAACATTTGTACACGACAATTGATGAACACCCTTTCATCTCATAGAAAAAAATGGCTCATACAAATGTGGTATGTGCAACCAATGCAGTTATATACTAGACGCTGCTGAAATATTTTTACCATCTAGGAATTGCACATTGAAAACATTAGGATACCACAATTGTAATTCAACAGGAGTAGTTTACTTGGGTATTTGCTTATCTTGTCATGGATTCTACGTAGGGAAAACTACTAGAATGCTTAAAAAAAGAATTTATGAACATTTATATGAAATTGAAAAAAAGAAAACTTCTAATGCATTCTATAAGCATTCACTAATATGCACTAATATGTCTCTAAAATTTTTTGTACTCGAACGTGTCCTTCTAGACCCTCGAGGAGAAGACTGGGAAAGTTATTTAGAAAGTAAAGAGTTAATTTGGCAGCTTAGACTAGATGCTTCTAAAAACCTGGGGATGAATGATAGTATTAGTATCAACAGTATATTAAAGGTTAAAAGAAACAAACTATAATCTATTTATTCATTTATTTTTTACATCATAGGTTTTCATAATATCAACTTTGGATATCAAAATGAAATATAATTATAATACTGATTTTTCAATCAAATGAAAGTTATTTAATATTTAATATTGATTAATTTTTAGAAATGATAATTTTCAGAAATCAATGTATTATATTTACACACATAATCTATACATGGTTTACTATCTGTTCTTTCTAGTGTAAGTTAATAAGTTTAATACATTTTTAAAGTTTTGTAGTTCATTTTTTAACTTTTTAAAACATATGTATATATAAATTTAAATAACTTACAGTTTTTACTGTTTTAAACATATTTGTCAATAAGATGTATTTAATTCTTGATGG
This sequence comes from Protopterus annectens, assembly GCF_019279795.1. NCBI lineage: Eukaryota > Metazoa > Chordata > Ceratodontiformes > Protopteridae > Protopterus > Protopterus annectens. The sequence continues at coordinate 860,662,430 of NC_056725.1, forward strand.
ATAGCACACTATAATGCAGCTTTGATGAATGCACAAAGTACTGAGTGACAGAAGAACATTTATTAGCCTTAAAATGCTCTTTAAAATGCTCAGTAAAGCACTGTTGCACTTTAAATGTCGATTGACTGTAATTAATTAATTATCTTATTAGGCCTATTAAGCTGTATATAAAAACAGTAAGGCCACACATTTAATTTAACCTTGAAAAAGCCTGAGACTACTCAGGCGAAAGCGCTTGGATTTATTTGAACTTTTTTCTGTCTGTTTTTAAGAATTAAAGAATTACCGTGGAAGCTTTGTCCATCTGGAATTTTTAACGTTGGTTCTTGTGGATTTACACTTTATTGACACCACTTTTATTTTCCAACTGCAGCCAGGTTGGAGGGTACGCTCCTGGACTTCAGGATTTAACATTTTTTTGCTGTCTGAGTCGGGTGGTACTCCTTCTTCAGTTCACTTCTTTCTAAATACTTTTGATTCAAAAATTTCTTTATTTCTGTTTTTAAATATTTCTATATCTAAATATTGTAGCACTTCGGAATTAATGTTATAAGTAAATTTTAAAAAATTAGTAGTATGACTAATATAATCCATGAACTCTAAGAACTTGCCATGCCCCCCAACCCAAAAAATAACGATGTCATCAAGGAACCTTCGATACAGTAACCATTCCTTATTATAATTAGAGTTCAACACAAAACTCTCTTCCCATTTGGACAATACTATGTTGGCGTATGTGGGTGCACACGCTGCCCCCATGGAAACTCCTTCTTTCTGTTGGAAATACTCCCCATCAAATATTAAAAAGTTGTGTCTTAAGATAGTGTCCATAAGGGCCACTGATAATATTTTCTCATTTTGTGTCATAGTATTGTCCAAAAATATACTTTCTTCAAACATTTCCATCCCTCTGTCATGTGGAATGCTTGAAAATAAGTCCACAATATCTATGGTGATGAACAATAAGTCTTCCTTAAAAATATCAGGGGAAAGTTGTTTTAAAAAATCCCAGGAATCCTTTAGAATAATTTTATTGTTGACCCAAATGTGTTTTGTTTTGGAGTCAACATATTTTGCTAAAGGGGTGGTTTTTGACCCCTCAGCTGTAACTATAGGTCTAAGTGGGGGGTCTAGCCAGTTTTTATGGACCTTGGGGATTCCGAACATTGTTGCTATTCTAGGTTTATGAACAGTAAGAAATTTAAATAAATCAATATCAATAATTCCTTCAAACATGTAATCTTTTAGCATTATATCTATACGTTGATATGCTAAGTTAACTTCATTTCTTGAAACTACTGCATATTTATGTTCATCCCTAAGAATCATGTTCATTTTCCCTTCGTAGGTAATGTTCCAGCACAATATAACCAAAGAAGAAAGGTGGAAAGCACTCAAGAAAACCAAAAAACTATAAACAGAGTGCAGTCAGCCAAAAAGAACACTCGATGCTTCTTCAAGAGTTTTAATGCCACAAATAGAACGTACACATTAACGCGTTTAAATCCACAGTACTCTCATGCGTTTTCGTCCAAACAAATGGACTTCATCAGACAACAATTAGTACTTCATTTACCTATTATATACAATCATTCATTAAACACTGACCAATTAAATTTCGAAAAAAACTTTTAAATGTGCAAATCAAACTTATCCAAGCCTCATGAATATTCATTAATTAAAACCATTTTGGATACCATGTTACTATTAAACCTTATAAATATTTTAACAACATTAAAATTGATATTATGCATAATAAATGTATTTCATAAACCATTAAGTTAATAGAAGAATTTCTAGAAAGAGTATATACTAGGAAGTTACTGGATAAACGTATAGAAGAATCATTGAAGGAAAGGGGAAACAGAAGGCAAGCCTATTTTCCACAGCAGGCGGATTCTGCATCTGGCATGAATAGATCAGGCAATGGGAAGATCAGATTCCCAATTTCATTTTCTAGTGACATTAATGTGTTCTGTGAGGGGTTTAGGAAGAACTGGAACATCTTGACAGCAATAGATGAGCTTAGAGAAGTGCTGGAGGACACTCCACTGTTCTCCTTTAAAAACAAAAAAATGTCTTAAACAACAGTTATGTTATAAAACACAAACAATTCGGCCACCTATTGCATCTTCCAGACTGGGGACTTACATGTGCAGAAATTGTGCAAATGCAAATTCATACATTCTTGCACTACTTTTACACATACATACAGTCAGACAGTAATCCATGCGAATTGCTATGTTGACTGTTGAACCAGGAATGTTGTGTATTTTAGTTTCTGCGTGAAATGCATGGTCTTCTGTATAAGGAAGACAAACAGGATGTTTAAGGACCGTATATTAGAACACAATAAAGACATCATTAATGGAAAGGAGAACAGTGCATTGGCCAAGCGTGTTGAGGCAGAAGGGAAAGACCATACTTTCAAATTCTTTGTGCTAGAGATTATGAGAGAAGGGATGAGAAGAGGTGGTGTGAGAAATAGGACTGAAGCAGCTGAGCAGAGGTGGATAATTAAACTTAATGCAAATACACCACCAGGTATAAATGAAGCAATATCATTGAAACCATTCTTAAAAGCTAGAGCACTCAGACATTAACACACATATGCACAGCACTTTAAAATGTATAGATAAAAGTGAATACATTTTTTTAAAGGTTGTAAATTAAGCATTAGATGTTTTTTAGCAACAAATTGTAAGGGACACTTTAAATGCCCTAATTGCTATCAATTACTTGTTAACTGATTTTTAACTGTATAAAGAATATCCTTATTTATAGGGTAAAATTGTCCATAGGCTTATTTCACTATAAACAGGAAAGAGATTGTGTTCTACTGGATAAGGCTGTTGTACAGTAATGAGCCTTTAGTAAATCTCAGTGGGCTCCTATCACTTTAGTACTTGGCTGAAATATACTGAAGAAAAGGTCTATGTCACTCTAAAAGTCTGAAGGAAGGCAGTAGCATGGGTCTATATCACTTTGTTGAATCACTATTTAGCAAATGCCTCTATGTTGAGTACCTGTTGAACAAACAACCTAATCATAAAACTAAATTTGCAGCAAAAATTTTCCTAGGGTAAAATGATGGTTGGCTACCATTTGGAATTTACCCTTTTTCCCACTGTAGTGCATTCTTGGAGTTGGCATATTTAGTTAGGGGTGTGTGGGGGGAGTAGCCCCCACATGCATAGGCGTTAAGTTTTTTTGTTTTGTTTTTTACAGTCACTAGGGCAGACTACTGTCAGTTTGCCCTAAGAAAGTTTTCAATGAAAATTAAGTTAGATGATTAGGCTGTTCACTCAATAGGTGTTAGATGAAGAGGTGTTCTCTAAATAGTTATTTGACGAAGTGATATAAACCCCAGTAGAAAACAAGGTTGTGGCACTTTTTCATTCAATTAAAAAAAAGAAGGCTAACATCTAAGGAATATTGCAACATTAAAAAAATTGAGTGGAGCTAAGTATATTGCGGAATTCCTCCTGTTAAAATAGACAGAATAAGTTACTACAATAATGCAACTAAGTCATCCTAAAATAGGCAAGAGATGGTCCTCACATCATGTATTTACCAATAGTGCTTCCAGGCTGCCCTGAAAAGAGGCAGTAGTGGCTAGTTCTTACCTCTCAACCTCTTAGTCTTAGAAATCTGGAGAAAGCCTGAAATAATGGGGGTAGAAATACCCCAAAATAGGGACAGATTTTAAATATTGCTCTTATAAACTTAGAAAGCTGCTAGAATAACAGGGTATGTATTGAAATGCATTTACTAAAGGATATGAAGTCTGAAACTTAAATGTATGACATCATTTACTAATTTCTTTCCTCAGATCATCCCAGTGATTTGCCAGAAAGCCAAAATTTTATGAGGAACAGAGAGAAATATTTGAGGCAAAAGTAGTTGAGAAGTGAGTTTACTCAGTTAAAATGATTAAATAAATAGATATGTATAGATATATATAAACAGGCAGGCAGGAAGATAGATAGACATAAAAAAACTTTCAGTCTGGCCTCTGAGAATAAAAGCACCTCCCCCCATGAGCTCCATACTTTGATTTGTGCATCATAGCTGGTGCATGTGATTCAGTGACTACATCCAGCACTGTATTCCAAAAATAAGTATGTTGATAACATTTTAGTTGTAGGTAGTTTCCCCTCTTTAATTACAGAGGGATGAATTTCCAATTGCTTTGTAGCTTTCCCACTTTCCTGTAAACTGTATACACACCACTCATCACAGTGTCCCAAGAGCTGAAGAAAAATGCATCACTCTTTTTTGAATTGCGTCTTGCTATGTCAATAATACAAATCTTTGCAAATGGCTCAGCACTTTGCAGGCAGCCAGGGCACAAATACAAAGCAACAGTGGATTGTTACTTTCCCACCTGTGTATTAGCAGACAATCAAGGCATCACTGCTGCCAAAATAGCAGAAACTGAAAATGTACCATTGTGTGTTATCTGTACATCATTGAAAACATTCTCAAAATGGCTATGAAGAAGGTGCTCAGCAGAATAAAAACATAAAGTAAGAAAATATGTTGCTTTCAGCCCTGGATTATTCGGCTTGTACTCTGTATTGTCCAAAAGTCTAGTTATCTATATTCTAATAAACTCACTGGCTATACAAAACATTACCTCTTCTTGACCCTGTCACAGTGAAATATTTGGATATCCATGAATCAATGTGATTATTTAAATAAATAATAGCTATTTGATAAGACAAGACTGAATTTTGGCAGCCAACCATTTAACTCTCATGTTCAAACACAAAACTGTGAATTAGGTTGTTTATATATAATAATTATAAGACTGCAGTATCTTAGAAAATTCCATTTACTCTAAGACACGGCAATCTCAGTCACTCTGTATATGTGACAGGTGTGGGGCTTTAATTTCTGTGCAAGAAAGTATTTTATATTTATACAGTGAGCTTTAGTTTTCATTGTCCTTAACATAAATTGTAGCTTAGTGTCTTTACTCAGTGCCAAACACTTGTTTGATAAAAAAAACCCCACAAACATTTAATGAAATGCCTGCATATGAAAAGTAACCCCACATTCGACAAATTAAACTTTGAGAAAAACTTCTGCAGCATATCTATTTACAAATAATAGCTTAACTCACTCAAGCTTATAATGCCTTTTTTTGTATGTTTCTAGTTCATACCCATAACTCCTTCTGGCATCCAGACTTTTTTGGGACTGGCTTCTTTACTTAAGTAACTTAGCTAATGAAAGGCAGTATTAGAAAGGGCAAGGAGTTAACAAAATGATGCTAAGATTGTTAGTATTGGATGTCCTACAGTAAGAAATTAATATTTTCCTATTTATGTTCTTATTTTCATAACTGAGAGACCTACATTTTATGGAGGTGTATAGTATGAAACCCCAAAGTGGGAGACAAGACAATTCCCTGAAAATGCTTGTTTATATCACACTCTAATAGAAATATCACTGTTTGTTAGTAATTATGAAAATAATCAATATTTCCATATGCACTTAATATTTCAAAATCAAAGTTTCTTATAAACTGGTGCATGACATTTTGCAAAACCTTATTTACTGAAGAAAACTGCATTTGATATTTGCACTGTAAGTTGTACATTTTTAGAAATGCTTAGTGTTATCTGTATTGCTAATTATATAATAAACTTATGTTTTCATATTTCTGCAAATAAACACGCACTTACCAAGGAATTTCTTGTTGTCATGCAAAATCTAATGTCTGGTTAAACAATGTTCTAACAATATATTTATAAGTTGTACAGTTTGTGAAAAATTTAAGAAAAAGTATAATTTGGGGTTTGTGTGCATTATAATGTATATGCTCTGTAATGCAAGATGCGTGTGGGCTGCTAGAGGTGTGACATTACACACCACACAGGTAGTGATGAGTTAAACCTTTGTTCCAGAACTTTAAATAATTTATATTTTTAATACTAAACTACAACTTGTTTGGTGAACAGCTGTTTGCCTGGCATCTGGTGCCTTTCCGACACTGAACAATTCTTATAATCAACATATGTAACTGAGTTTTAATAATAATGTAAAATGAGCAATTAAGAACACTCAGTTTCTAAAACAAGTGAACATACCAGAAAGTATTAAAGAAACATCCAAAATGTAACGACTGGATATAGCAGTAACAGTAAAACAACAATTCATAGTTCAGAGTGATAAGCAAAAATAGTATACTGTACCTGTTGAAATAAAGACTGCAAGCAAAGCATTTAAAGAATCTGAGGGGGAGTACAGTACCCACTCTCCCCCACTCACTGTGACACTTTATAGTGCTAAAGCTGTAGGACCACTAATTACACTTACAAGAAAAAAATAGTAACTCTTATCCCAGAATGTTTTCCAAAATGTCTTCTCCCTGGACCAGCTCCTTCTTTCAGTCACACAGACGTACACACAGATGCAGACATACATACACACACACACACACACACACACACACACACACACACACACACACACACACACACACACACACACACACACACACACACACACACTATCATTAATTAATGTAGCCTCTATTCTATATTCATGTCTTTCTACTTCGTTACTCTCACCATTACCTTTTCTTACTATTGACTGGCTTCTTGTCATTCCTTAGTCTTCTAGCTTTATCTCACACTCCCAAACTCCTTCTCTCATACCCATTTTGTCCTTTTCCCTCTGGGATTCCTATTCTTACTTTTATTAGACCCACTGGAATTCCTAAGTTGTGTTCTCTCCACCTAATTTTCTGACATAACCTTCTATCTCTTTCTCATCCTTTTCTGATCTCTGATTATTAAAAAGTTCTATTGGATATTATATTAGGTGAGCAGAGGTTTCTTCAACCTTGTTTTGGTGTATGAAATGTCAAACAACCAGGTATACCAAATTTATAGCCAGGGCTGGCCTTATGCCAATTGGATCTGCTTGGCCCAATAGGGGCCCACTCTCTCAGGGAGCCCCAGACCAGGCTATGACATAGTCATTATGTCTTACATGGCCTAGAGATTTGCATGAAGGGCACTATAGCAAAATGCAAGGTGTTTGTCTTACTGCTATATAGTTGCAAATCTCATTAGTGAAGAGGACAACATGTCCTGTTGTGCAATGACCTAGTGGCTAGACTGGCTTTATTAGTAATCAAGCTTTATATGGCTTGTATGGTGCACAGATTTAGCTGCTCACATTCACACAGTAGTCAGTTACTCTTACTGATTGCTGAACATGGTTTTCAACTCAAAACTGGCTGCATTACCCATCTGGTTTTGTGGAACCCTCCAGTTACTGTCTAGGAATAAAACCAGGCTTAATTAGAGGATGGATACAGCGATACAATGTTTTCTTTTGTTTCTATTATTTACAAAGGGTTTATGATTGGTTGCTAATGAATACTGTTACAAGAGATAACGGTGGAATAATTAGACTGGCCGAACAAGAAAACCAACACTAGTAAGCATAGACAAAGATATTATCATGTGACAGAATGTTATCAGTTCAACGGTGTGACAGAGAAATGTTTGCTGCAATCACAGATAGGAGCAAAATAATCCCAAAAAAGTGAAACATGAGGTGCGTGCAAATGGTGGGAACCAGACCTGGAAGGAAAATAGTTCACTTTGCTGAAAGCGGAAAAATATTAACCGAAACAGCTTGTCTCATAAATGTACTTTAGGTATATAACAGTTTTAGAGTCACATACAAACAATAGTGTAGCTACGGCAGAGGGAAAGGGGTAACTACCCTGAGTGCAAAGTGTTGTGGGCAATGGGCAGTAATCACCCAATCTGGATCACTCTTTAATGCAACAAAAAGCTGGTATTGCATTTGCAGTCAAACAGGAGCATTGAATAACTACTTGTGTGGTGATGCTACATTGTAGTAAAGAATTTCATACAGTTTAAAAGTAAAAAAAGAAAATATCAGTTTTTTGTTTTAAACTAAAACATTAGCACTGTAGAACTCAATGCAGACAGAGTATATGGTCAATACCCTCCCTCACATTTTTCAAAATCACTCTGAAATACTTCCTAGCTAAAATTTGGCTCTGTTCTTGCTCAAAACTAGTATAAACTATATCCCTGAATCTGAACTAGTACCTTTTCAATCCTTATACATTCTTACTCTCCTTTGTTTCACTTACTGCTATTTAATTCTCTTCCTTGAAATTTTCTCTAAATATACCATAAGCCTGTTTCCCTCTGACTTCATTTTGCAATTCCTTTTTGTATTAGGCTAACTTACTTGTAATTTATCTATAAACTGTCTAAAAATTCTCTAAATACTAAATGATTGTCATATACTTTGTATCAATTCTTAACCAATATTTTTATATTATGTCTAATTTGTTATAGTTATTTAAACTGCAGATGTTTTTGTTTTATTTTTGAAGACTGTATAATTGAAAATACAGAAAATGCTGCTATATGAAGGTCCAACTCAGTAACTGTGAAAAACACTCAGAACTAAAGCAGTGAGGACCACGAAAAAAAGAGAAATTTATTGCATATAAAGATTACGCCACATACTGCCAGCTTCATCAGATCTCAAAACATTCACAAGAACTCACATTTTTATATAGCAACTGATTAACTAACTAACAAAATCAGTCATTTAAACAATTAATTCATTAGTCAGTTATTCAGCCAGTACACAACATAATGAAAAAACACTCCTAAAATGGTCTTGTGACAATGCTCTTGAAGTATATATGTATAGCATTTCCAACAACAACTAATGCAATGAATAACTTTAAGAAACATTAAAAATATATATTAGAAATATATATATATGAACAAGATGTTAAAGTATGAAACATTCTTAACAGATAACAAATACTACTTCAGTAGTTATACTTCAAACCTATAACTATCTAATAGGAATACTATTAGTTAAAATAACTGATTAAGACCCGGATCCTGATGCACCCGCAACTCCAATGGATTTTTAAGTTGCGGGTGCATCAGGATCCGGGTCTTAATCAGTTCATAACTATTAAACCTATACTTGAAGCATGTAGAATAAAATAGATATGATAGTGTGTTATTTCAGTCAGTTTTCTTTGTTATTTTAACTAATAGTATTCCTATTAGATAAGTTATAGGTTTAAAGTATAACTACTGAGGTAGTATTTGTTATCTGTTAAGAATGTTTCATATTTTAACATCTTGTTCATATATATATTTCTAATATATATTTTTAATGTTTCTTAAAGTTATTCATTGCATTAGTTGTTGTTGGAAATGCTATACATATATACTTCAAGAGCATTGTCACAAGACCATTTTAGGAGTGTTTTTTCATTATGTTGTGTATTGGCTGAATAATTGACTAATGAATTAATTGTTTAAATGACTGATTTTGTTAGTTAGTTAATCAGTTGCTATATAAAAATGTGAGTTCTTGTGAATGTTTTTGAGATCTGATGAAGTGTACCTTGGCAGTACGTGGAAGCGTTAATTTGTTTATGTACAATAAATTTCTCTTTTATTTTTTCGTGGTGGTCCTCACTCGTTTTAGTTCTATACCAGGTGTTTTTTCGCTTTTTAGTTACTGAGTTGGACCTTCAGATAGCAGCGTTTTCTGTATTTTCAATATAGTTAATATTATTTTGTTAACGCAGCTATCACACGATGGATTCTATACCCATCGAACTGGATTATAACCCAGAAGGTAAAGACTTAAACCAGAGATGGAACTATATTACTGAACAATGGAATAACCCTTTGCTTAGTTTGTAACTACAGCATTCCACACCAGTTCCAAATACAGGTACAATGGAGAACTTTAATGAGTTTAATATGCTGAGCAGAGAATTGGAGAATAATCTTTATAAGCTACAGAGACTCATATGGCAGAGGCGACACATGGAAGCATGCTTACACTTCCATGTTATTTCCCGTGATATGAGAGTGCTTTGCATGCCTTCTTATGGCGATAGCCATCCTGAGCTTCTAAAGAGATGGCAGAAGTTGAATATAGCACTTAGCAATAATTATATGAGATTACTCATTGATTATTTTTCACCTATAGAAACAGAATTAACTGTGAAAGTAGAGAATTTAAATCAAGACCTACATGATCGTTTTAAAGATGAAATTTATGATAAGAGACTTGATAATATGTACTCTCAAGTAGCCATGTATAGCGATAAATTGCAGCAAATTAAACATCGCAAACTGCAACGAGACTATAAAAACTTTACCATGGGTCAAGTCTTTGTATGGCCAAAGAATAATTATAACAATTCTGCTCAGCATAAGTCAAATACAATTATTGATTTGCCCATTATTGAACCAAATGAGGTGTCGAGTGAGAATGTAACTGTTCCTTTAAGCACCATAGTTCCAGCTACAGCTGATATGAACGCAGCAGAACTGTTGACTATGTCACCTTCAAGAAGTTATGAATTTGATGCTGCTATGAGGAACGACACTCCTCCACCTAACCAGCAGGCTTGTACTACCAGACAGATAGAGCATGTACTGGGAGCCAGACCAAAGTTACTTACAGGGAATATGGAATGTTTTTTACTGTTTCCTGTTCAGATATGCACAGCATCGAGGAACAGGTCAAACAGTCGGGGTCGCAGAAAGAGGAAACACTCAGGCGAAAACCTGGAACAGAGGCGCCGAATGAGAAACTGAAGGATTTGGTGTTTAATTATTCCAGGTTTGATCTAACTTCAATTGACTTTTTACTTTTGAATAAAGGGCTTTCCTTTATACCATCACAGAATAGTCGTTTGAGTGAACTTTTGACGAACCTAAGAATGTTTGGCCATTCTGTATCATTAAAATGTTTTTTTACCAGTAAACAAGCCATACAAGAGACAGTTTCGAGACCGTATTTTAAACGGAAAAGTCCTTTTTCCCCTGCATTGCCAATTAATTTAGATTGCTTTATTAAAATATGTGAAAAGGATTTTTATACGTATTTTTTAAAACCTAAATATTCATATTACAATGTAAGTAAACAAGAATGGCGTTCCCTACAGCCTTTACGTAATAATACGGAGTTAACTATTAAGCCAGCTGATAAGGGGGGTGGTATAGTGCTATTGAATACTGAAGATTATTATGAAGCTATGCATTTAATGTTACAAGATGTTGTTACTTATAATGAGATTAACTATGAAATATTGGAGAAGTTAGTTAGGAAGATACATAATGACTTATATGATCTCTTAATGTGTAGGCAAATTAGTTATGATTTATATGAATATTTTTTAGTTGAACATCCATTAATACCATACATCAAAGTTTTACCTAAAATCCACAAGAATGTTTTACCGTTACCTATGCGCCCTATAGTGGCAGGTGAAGGGTGGGTAACTGAAACAATTTCTGTTTATATAGAGAAAACATTGTCCTTTGATTAGGAATATACCTACTATATTAAGGGACACCTATCAATTAATTGATACATTGGATCTGCTCTTTAAAGATGGACTACCTGATACATGCCTATTAGTTACTTTAGATGTAAGAAGTCTTTTTACATCGATCCCTAATGACTATGGTATAGAAGCCATTAGGGAAATTCTGAATTATACTCCTGAGTTCAATAATGATGAACAAATATTGGTTTGCACTTTATTAGACATTATTTTGTCTAATAATGTTTTTATGTTTAATAATAAATTATATCTGCAAAAATGGGGTGTCGCAATGGGCATCCCATGTGCTAATACGTATGCTAACTTAGTAGTTCATCATTGGGAGAGTCTACATCTTTTCAACAGTGAATATCATGCAAAGATTTTACTGTATAGGAGATTTGTAGATGATATATTATTGTTTTGGAATGGTACACCTGATGAACTCAGGGAGTTTTTTGGATATTTAGAATCCACTACGAATTTTCTAAGATTTACCATGGACTATTCTAGGTCTAATGTTGATTTTTTAGATATTACCATTCTAAAAGATATGCAGGGACAATTATCTACCTCCCTTTTTAGGAAGGCATGCTGGAAGAATGCATTGCTTCATTTCAACAGCATGCATCCTCGATTTACATTTCCAAATATAGTTAAGAGTCAATTCATTAGACTTAGGAAGCTATGTAAGGAACCATCAAAACAGGCTGAAATTATGGAGTGCCTCTTTATAGAAAGAGGATATGATAGTTCCATGGTAAGAGATATAAGAGTTTCAATTCTAAATAAATCAGATAATGTGCATGCTCGTCGGAAGGGATTGATCAATAGTAATCATGATTTTAGAGTCACTTTTACTACTAGATTTACTAATGATATTAAAGAAATTATTAAAATAATATGAAGAAATTGGCATGTATTGACAGCAGATCCTTGTATTTTTAAGGTAGTAGGAGAGATACCGAGCTTCACCTATAGGAACAGTAAAAACTTGAAGAGGTTATTATGTATTGACCATAGTTATCCAGATGTTAGGCAACTCCCTGAATGTTTTAAGACATTTGGTACTTTTCCATGTGGGAAATGCAATATGTGTGGAATGATTAATAACATCCAGTTGTTTGTACATCCTATACTAGATTATGAGTTTAAACCTAGGTTTTTTGCCTCTTGTGATGATGCTAACCTTATATATTTAGCTACTTGTGATCAGTGTCAGGCCTTTTATGTGGGTTTGACAACAAGGAGGCTTAAGGATAGGATTTATAATCATGTATATGACATCAGGAAGTTGAACCAATAGAATGCTTTGGCCAAACACATTATTGCTCATGAAGACCACACATTTAAATTTAGGGTGTTACAATTAGTAACCCCTAATAAAAGAGGGGAGAATAATATGAATAATCTGGAGACAGTGGAACTCCAATGGATTTTTAAGTTGCGGGCGCATCAGGATCCGGGTCTTAATCAGTTCATAACTATTAAACCTTTACTTGAAGCACGTAGATTAAAATATATATGATAGTGTTTTATTTCAGTCAGTTTTCTTTGTTATTTTAACTAATAATATTCCTATTAGATAGTTACAGGTTTAAAGTATAACTACTGAGGTAGTATTTGTTATCTGTTAAGAAGGTTTCATATTTTAACATCTTGTTCATATATATATATATATATATATATATATATATTTCTAATATATATTTTTAATGTTTCTTAAAGTTATTCATTGCATTAGTTGTTGTTGGAAATGCTATACATATATACTTCAAGAGCATTGTCACAAGACCATTTTAGGAGTGTTTTTTCATTATGTTGTGTATTGGCTGAATAATTGACTAATGAATTAATTGTTTAAATGATTGATTTTGTTAATTAGTTAATCAGTTGCTATATAAAAATGAATGTTTTTGAGATCTGATGAAGCGTACCTTGGCAGTACATGAAAGCGCTAATCTTTTTATATGCAATAAATTTCTCTTTTATTTTTTTGTGGTGGTCCTCACTCATTTTAGTTGTATACCAAGACCGTATAATCATTTTTCTTAAAATGTTTTGCATTAATTTGGAGGTTTTTCTCCCTGGGCCTCAGCTGAAAATGGGCTTATACTCAGTCAGACTTTCTCGGTAATCAAATGTGAATAAATAAATAACTAAATAAATAAGCTGTAGCACCTGTTTCTTACATTTGTAGAAAATGGCTTGCTATAGTTTTAAATATTTTTATTAACTAAAAACATGATCGCTGTATAGCTCCATGCAGGCAGGGTACAAACTGTATCAACTGTTTGTTACAGTTTAAAAGAAGAAATTATTCATTTTTTTAATACAATGTCTGGAAAGAGGGTTGGGGCAGGGCACAGAAAGGGGACATGTATGTCTGGGGCAGGGGCATGACAGTAGAAGGAATGGCTTTTTTATTTTTGCTCTTCAGTGGAGGAGCAGGGGCCATGTATCTAACTGTAATAAGCTGATTGCTACATTGTAGCACTTGGTTAATTTAAGTGCTTTTTTAATTTTTGTTGTTCACTTGAAGAGCTGAGGGGGTAGGGTAGTGGTTAATGGTACCAGCAGCTACACTTCTGCTTACAAAATAGAGAACTTTCACTGGCACAGTCATTCTGTGGTCTTTATTACCAGCAGAACTAGAAGCAGAATCTAATTCTGTTTCACGACTCACTTTTTGTTGGACAAACATTTGTATTTTCTCCTTAGCATGCATTGCATCAAAAAATGATGTTGCCCCTCCAGGGAAAGATATTTTGAACATAGCTGGGTACAGCAGTTTGAATCTTACACCTGCTTCTCAACATCCCTCTGAATAATGGAATAAATGTACTCTTCTTCTGCCTGGTGAATAGCAAGTTATTCTCCACAAACACTCTGTCTCCCACTTTTAGAACTTTGTCCTTCTACCACAGTTTTGTCAGAATCAACTCCTTTTGCTGGTAAGAGTGCATCTTTACTATTAAAGGTCTAGGTTGCTTTCTCATAGCCAGGTTTGGAGCATATGCATGATGTGCCCTTTCAATTAACAACTCATGCTGTTGAATGCCAGTCCTGTTGCTTATTTGTGCTTTCATAAAATTAGTTTAGCTTGTTCCTTCCTGCTTCTCTGGTACAACAAAAAATCTCATGTTTTTCCTACGTACTGTGTCCTCTAATTCTATTACTTTTTGAAATATCTCTTCTTGAGCAATCTCATATTCAGAAAATGTCTGCTAAATAAACTCAGTACCCTGAGGAAAGTCCTGTGTACTCCTGACAGGTATGGCTGTAGCACACAAAACCCTGGACTGGAGTACACCAGTCTCTGGAATGGAGTCCCACTCTAACTATAGAAGGTCACAGTGGGCATGCTCCTACACTTAGAGAATCACAGGACATGTTGGAACCCACATTGGAATATGACTGTATTGTGTATATATATTTGTGCATACAGACAGCTATGTACACCTTAACTGTCCTCCACACAAACACACACACACATCAGACAGGATTACCCTCAAGTAGCTGTAGCTGATGTGATATATCTGCATCTGCTGCATGAGATATACACACACACACACATGCACACACACACACACACACACACACACACACACACACACACACACACACACACATATATATATATATATATATATATATATATATATATGGGCAACAGAAAACATATGTCAAGCATACACATACACATAGATGTGGGGAAGTGAGAAACAGACAGTGATAGAAACAGAGACATAGGGGGACACATACAGAGTGAGTCACACACACAAATACCCTGAATGGCATACATTGATGTAGATTACTCACTTGTGTCTCTCTTTATCATGTTGTCTCACTTCCCCACATCTATGTGGGAAAGTCAGAGACAGGCAGTGATAGAAAGAGAGACACAGGGGGACACAGACAGAGTCAGTCACACACACAGATATCTTGAATGGACAGTGGCATACCAGTTGTAAACAGTTGCACATGCCAGCATAAAAGTGAGCCATGTTGTGTAATAGTACTGAGGTTGGGTTTATAATATCACATCACCTGCACGCGTGTGTGTGTGTGTGTGTGTGTGTGTGTGTATGTAGGTCTAAGTATTAGGAGACTGTTCACACTCAGTACACTTCACATTTCCCTACTTCACAAGAGCTGCTGCTGTCATTCACCTTAGACATTCCACTGGACACCTATCACCCATATAAACTCTGTAGAGCTTGTGATAACTGCATAACACTATAGTACAAATAACTAAATAGGTAGGGGTTCTAATCTCAATATTGGCAAGTGTGTGTGTGTGTGTGTGTGTGTGTGTGTGTGTGTGTGTGTGTGAGACAGTTCTGTGTGCGAGAGTGAGGGAGTGTGTGTTTGTTTGTAGGTGAAACAGTTTTAGGCCATTCCCACCCACATTTCCCAGTGCCCCACTTTATCAGTCCTTCTGATGGCATTCCCCTTATCAGCACTTTGGCCATTTGTCAGCCCAGTAAGCTCTGTAGTGCATGTGATAACTGTGTAACACTATATTACAACTCACTAGATATGCAGGGGTTGTAATCTCAGATCCGGCAAATGTGTGTATGGGTGTATAAGTATGTGTGTAAGTGTGTATGTTTGTAAAAAAGAAGTATTTTGAAAAGTTTCCCACCCAGTGCCCTACTTTATCAGTCCTGCTGATGTCATTTTCCTTATCAGCACCTTTGGCTAGTTGCCAGCCCAGTAAGCTCCGTAGCACGTGATAACTGTGTAACACTATAGTACAAATAACTAGATAGGCAGGGGTTCTAATCTCAATACTGGCAAGTAAGCGTATGTGTGTGTATGTGTGTGTGTGTGTGTGTGTGTGTGTGTGTGTGTGTGTGTGTGTGTGTGTGTGCGTGTGTGCGTGTGTGTGTATGTGTGAATCATATGTGTGGGTTGTACCATTTTGAGCTGTGTACCATCCTGTACACTTCCCATCACCCTACTTTACATGGCCTGCTGATGTCATTCACCTTAGAAGTACCTTGGGACAAGCTGAATTTATATAGGCTCCGTGGCTGATCTGATAACTGCGTAACACTATAGTAAAAATAACTAGATAGGCAGGGATTCTAATCTCAATACTGGCAACTGTGTGTGTATTTGTATGTGTGTGTTTGGGTGAGAATCATCTCCTGTATGGGTTATATCATTTCGATGTATGTACCATCCACGCCTTTTTACCACCTCCCAATGGCATTACTTTATATAGCGTGTTAATGGCATCTGTCTCACATGCAGCATGTTAAACCACTGTACAGGCCATTCCAGTCATCTGTACATATGTCTATGGAATATCTGGATGTTTGCAATCCATATGTGGTCCGTGTCCCCTAACAATGGCCTTGTATGTGATATTGTTGCCAAATAGGTCAGAGTTAGTGTACTGACACACATGCCAGCATCAGATATCATACCTGACTGAAATATCATGCTGATACAACATCTGTTACCCTAACACTTGTCCAGAATTGTAGGAGCAATAGATGACTCCAGTTGCTATTTCTGGTGGGTTACCTCACCATCCATGAAGGCATTCCCAACATTACATGTTGTAAGAGGTAGTGGGTTATGTCCCATGCATATATGTGGGGCATGTCATTTGCATGTAGCACTATAGTGCATTAAAGTGGATATGTAGGTTTATGAATCTGTCCATTGCCAACTGTGTTTGTGTTACTGTAGGCACATCACCTGTGTCAGTCTTTACTGTGTATATGCAAAGGATATACCATTTTGTCTCCCTGTTCTACCCTGTGAACTCAGGAATACATACCACAAACCTTTCATACACAGTACCATGCATGCCCTCAACAACTGCATCAGGGTTGAGTGTATGGGAAAGAAATGGCAGGGGCAACAGGTGCTGACACGTGAATCTGTTGTGGTCAATCTAATGGCTAAGCTGGTGAGGAACCTTCTGACACTACTCCAATAACCTGTTCTAAATGTATGAGCCTGTGGTACTACACAACACTGAGGTGACATGTCTGAAGGCTACCTGTCTGTGACAAGGTGTATGTATGCCAGGTCACACTGTCTGACAACAGTGTCCATCACACACTGTTGCCTGCATACACACCTGGTAAATGTACATATAAAGCTGTACCTTGGCTATGAAACAGTCAGTGTATTTCCACTCTGTCAAACTCCATGTTGGTAATGTCTGCAGGGCCACAGCCTGCAGACACACAGACACCTGGAACACAAACAGAATACAGCATGTCAGACTACATTCAGTCAGTGGTACTAATAGCAATAATGCATCATGGCTAATAAGGTACATATGCCTTTATGTGTACCCATAACAACTGCAAGCAGACAGCACCTTAAACAGTATTACATAGCTACACTGCACTACATTCACCCTGTGCATCAGATCCATATTAGCCTGTCCCTGCATCGATGGTATGGATGACAGGAATGTGGCACAGGTATCATCATATGCACAGGGTGTGACACAGGTTTGCCAGAGCCCTAGGCTGGGCCATACGGTTGACATCCATGTGTGTGTGTGTGTGTGTGTGTGTGTGTGTGTGTGTGTGTGTGTGTGTGCGCGCTTGTATGTATGCACACAGTCATGCCATGTGGCTGCCCTACACAGGGGTATGTTGGACAGTTGTTGACTGTACATGGCAGGGTGTCCACTTCACTGTCTCCAGCCATGGACAAGTGAACTGGTCCTGCCAGGTGTCTTACTGGCATCACCAGGCCCAAGGCCAAATGCAGTACCGCTTCCTGATGGTGACTGCTGTCTGCTGGATCCGTGTTCCTGATAGGACCAGCCAGGACCATGTGACAATGGCTTGCTCCATTGTGATGTGGACAGCAACCCCCCTTCAGTAGTGCTGGTGTCACTGCCGCTATGGGAGTGTGAAGGTGCATGGCCCCATAAACTCTCAGCTGATGTTGGTGCTGACCTACGTCCACATGGCCGATGCTCATCTCCACCACATGGTCTAGCACAGACATTCCACAGTCAAGGATTGCCAAGGTCTCACTCCACCATCTATTCATGACTTTAGTGTTTTGGTGTGTGGCCTCAACAAGGTCATGTATGGCACCATGTAAATCAGGAAGAGTTGCATCCAAGACCCTTAGTGTTTGTCTGGTGTTGCTTTCATTACATGCCTGTGCATACATGACAGCCCGAAACATGCATCTGGTGACACCTGCTGTGGCACTTGTGACAGTGGCTTGATGAGCAGCAGTCCTCCTGTGAGCACCCCTGTCCATCCGCCTGTGTGGGACCTCACCTGCACTCTGGCTATGGACAGTGTCTACACTCACACCTGCCATAGTCACAACACTAGCCTGTACCATGCCACCACCTGCCAACTGTCCATCATCTGTGGCTGCTGGGTACGGGGTATGTGTGGGCATTGTGACTGTTTGTGGGGAAATTGTGAATGACTGTGGGATGCCAACTGATGGCACAGATTCAGCCCCTGACAACACCACCCTTGCCTAAATATGACCATTATCATTGCCAGAGTTTGCAGAGACACTGACATCAAATACTGAGCGGGAGGGACTGCGACCACCATGACCACCTGTGGGGGAAAGACAACATATTTATTTATTTTTTTCAATAATAAATCTTTATTGTTTTATAATTTTATTTAAATTAATACCTGCACTATACCATTTGCTGCTACACATGCACACACACACATGCACATGCACACATACACATACAGGTGAGGTGGAAGACAGGCATTACATAGACCTCACAATAGCCAACTGGTGACATTCACAACACAGTCAGAACACTACATACACACCTTGGGCAGGCCCTCAACATCATGTAGTGCAGCCCTTTTCACTTCCTATTACAACTTACATACACCTCTGTGATATGTGAGCAGTGTTAGTAGGTTATGGGCCTTCAAGTAGCACACACTGCACCCATGTACACATAATTGCTGTTCACCTGTATAGCACAGTGGCAACTCCTACAGAACATACCTCTCAACTATGCAGAGTGTCGCTGAATGTCTAAATGTTTGGCTCATATTTCTGGTCTATTTGTCATAAATCCTGCATTTGTCTGACACATTACTGGGATGATATGAGGACTGGTGTCACCATTTAATGACATATTTTGAGTCTCACACTTCAAAACCTGTAGTACATGTATGTTACAATAGAACCGGTTACACTAACAATCTTCTAAGCTTACAATGGATATTATAAGTGTATGTACCCTTGTTAACATGCCAGGTTTTGTCTGATATATAACATGAGACCACAGAGATCATGTGATAACATTTCCCACCTTTAATGTAACCTATAACCTGTGCAATCCAATTGAAGAACAAACACATCGGTTAGGGGTAACGTAAAAGTTAAAATACATACAATAGGCTGGTTGCATGATTGTGCACACCCTTAAACTAATACTTAGTAAAAGCAGTCAGTTCTCTTGGGAAGGTGTGTATCAGCATGGTACATCTAGACTTAGCAATATTTGTACACTCTCCCTTGCAGAAGCCTTATGACTCTGTCAGATTGCAAGGGCATCACTTCTGCACAGACCTCTTCAGGGCACCCCACAGATTCTCTATTGGATGTATGTGTGGACTGTGGCTGGGCCATTCCAAAACATTGATTGGCTTCTGGTGAATACATTATTTTATGGATTTTGATGTATGGTATAGGTCAGTGTTGTGTGGAAAGGTGTAAATCCTCTCCATCCACAGCTTTCTAGCAGACACATGATTTTGTGCCAAAAGGGACTGGTATGTTGAACTGTTCCTAATCAACTCCACCTTGGCTACATGCCCACTTCCAGCTTAGGAACAGCAACCCCAAAGCAGAACACTGCCATCACCATGCTTCACCATGGGGATGGTGTTCTTTTGGTGATATACAATGTTGTTCTTGTGCCAAACAAACCTTTTGGTATTGTGGCCAAAAAATGCAACCTTGGTCTCATAACACCATAACACATTTCCCTACATGCTATTGGGGGACCCGATATATTTTTCCCGAGAAATTCGCCAGACCTGAATGTCATTCTGTGTTTGAGAAGGCTCCCACCTTCCAAACTTACCCCATAGGCCAGACATGTGGAGAATCTGAGAGATTGTTGTTTTATGTAGTACATAACCGGTACTTGCCAGTGATTCCTGCAACTCCTGTAGTGTTGTTGTAGGTCTCCTGGCAACCTCCCTGACCAGTTTGGGTCTTGTCTTTTCCACAAATTTGGAGGTATGTCCAGTTCTTTGCAATGCCGCTGTTGCCCCATATTTCCACCACCATTTGATGACTGTCTTCACTGTGTTCCATGGTGTATGCAATGTTGTGAAAATGTGTGTGTACCCTTCTCTGGGCTGATACCTTTCACAAATGAGATCCCTTTGCTGCTTCATAAGTTGTATGCAAACTATGGCTGTTGCTGTAGCAGGCAACTGAGTAAAGTTAGGATAATCCTGGTAGGACAGCTGACCGTTATTTGCTGTTAATCAAAGAGTCTCTGTAATTGATGGCAGGTGTGTACTCAAGAAAATGTAATGCTGTAATAATATCAAAGCTGCTTCAACACAGTATTAGCTTCAGCCTGTGCACATGTATACATCTAGCTTCTTGTAAGTTTTTTATGTGTCATAATTGTTCCCCTAACAGATTTGTTTGCTTTACAATTGAATTGTACGGCTTATAAGTCACATGACAGGTTGGAAGGGATGGAAATGTGTTATTGTGCTCTCATTTTTGTATTTAACAAATACCTGGTATTCTAACAGGTGTGTGTACACCATTTATATGCACTGTGTAACACTAATTTATAAAATATGTCCCTAGTTTTGGGCATTCGTCCCCCCATTTTGTCAGTCTTTGTCCAGATTTCTTGCAATGACAGGTTGTGAGGTATGCTACAGATATGTGACATCTCCTGCAAATATGCCCCTGTGATGACCACTGTGATGCAATGCAGTTAACCCCACCACAAGTGAACATGCAGATATTGCAAACTAGTCTACAGCTGAGAGTAACAGTTGTGTGCATGGTCACATGCATGACCTTAACATGTTTGGGGTACTGGTGAGCCAGAACAGGAAAATACCATACTCACAGGCTTCAGGCTGCTGTCCCACATGCAGACCAGTGGTACCTATGTAGTTGTGGGGGAGAGGTATTGTCAGCAGACTCACATTTGGCATTGGCACAATATTATTGCTATGTGTCTGCACAGGTACAGTACAAGCTATGATAGTACACAATTTGCTGTCCCTCACCATAGATGTGCACTTGTGTGCATAACTAAACCCCATCCAGAAATGCAGTTTGAACTGACATATGCATCTAGATACTCTACTGAAGACAGTATGACTGCTACATGAATAAATTGATGTGTACTGTGGCCTTACCTGGACACTCCTCACCTGTTGCCTGGGTGCCACCCACCTCCACGACTGGTGTTTCATGTGTTGGGTGTTGTGGGGGGACTGCCCCAAGGTTGACAAGGAGCTCCTCTGTTGCTGTAAATGGGGCCTGTGTGGCTGGACCCCCCACCCATAGCAGTACGGTCCCTGGCCATGGCAGCAGCTCTTTGCCAGGCACCATGTATCAGGTCAGTTGCCTGATGCCTGACCTGATCATATGTGCGGCCATGGTGGCCCAAGGTGTTCACTCTGTGGACAAGGTCATCCCACAGGGCAGTCCACTCCCACAGATTTTGCCAGCTCTGGATGAACAGCACCACATGGTGCTGTATTATTGCTTCCGTAATAGCTGCAGTCTTCTCTGCAGTGTATGCCGGTTGATGCTGCATGACACCTGGAAGACATAAACAGGAAAACACATCATAGGATCTCAGACATTGCCCAGAGTTATTTACAGAGCTAGCACATCAATATTGCCTATCATCAGCCACCAGTTACAACCACATCATACCCCTGTCATCTATCAGCACAGTATGAACCTGCATTGCACTCCTGGTCTTGATGTGTCATGTTCCCCCAGTGAGGGCCAGTACATTGCATAAACCAACATTCATCATTCACGTTTGTGTAGATGGATGACAGTGGCCGTCTTCCTTGCAGATGGGATGTCAATGGTGCTCAGGTTTTGCTTGCATACAGTGTTTAATGGAGCTGGAAGCATATGCTTGAGTTCATGTAGGATGCAGACAGGAATTTTATCAAGTCCCATTAGGACTTGCTTTTGTTAACTTTGATTTGGCAGTATGCACCTGCTCCGTGATGATTAGGGGAGGGGTGCGGGTGCTGTGCATATCCACCTACACTGATAGTGAGCTGGGGGGGGGGGGTAATGTTTGCCCTAAACCTGTCTGCAGCAGGTTGGCTATATTTATGGTGTGTGTGTGTATGTGGTGTGATTGACCACCATTATAGGGTGAGTTGGGTTGTTGCCTCTGAGAATGCAGACATATGTGAAGACGTCCTTGGATTGCCCTTGGTGGATGTGTCCAATTTGTACTCATAGTTAGCCTTACAGTAGTCAACCCGTGACCTTATATGCTCATTCAGACAAAGGTTGACTCGCTGCCAAGTTGGTGCCTGCTCCTACTCTGACCTGTACAGCTGACATAGTGAACTATTACGTGGTTTGTGTATTGCTGCTGTCCAGCAAACGGGATTAATCTACTTTGGTGGAGACAGATTTTATAGGTAAGTTATTGCTGAGTCCATACAACTATGTCAGTGGTCTTATGGTTGTTTGTAGTAGGAATGAACACAAGGTCATAACATAGTTGGATGCCTCTGAAATTTCAACCTGATAATTGTACTAATTCTAGTACCCATGTCTGTGTCAGGGCAATGCAACAACCAGTAGCTGTAGAATTCTAACTCTGTTGGATGCAACAGAAAATGAGATTACACACGTGTACAACATGTACAGCTTATTTACCTGACATTTTGCATCCCATGTCTGTTGTTATGAGGCAGCCAGGTACACCTACTCATAAATAGATGTGCACAGGTAATACCCGATATACATTTCTGTTCTATGTCAGTATGGTACACTGTAGTTACACTCTTGCTGCTCAGTCAGTCCAGTCAACCTGTTAGAGCAGGACATCTGGAGGATGCCACACATATATGGGGGGGAGGTGATGGGTCAAAATTAGTGATACTTTCTTAATATTGCTGTAACACACTTAAGTCATTTGATAGTACAGTAGCCTTTGCATTCACAGAGGTACCCTGGAGGATGTCTGACACTCATATGGCAGGAAGAGAAGAGAAAGGCTAGGAGTGTGTTAGTGAGGGTAGGAACTTTTAATGTTGGCAGTATGACTGGTATGGGGACAGAGCTAGCTGATATGATGGCAGAAGAAAGGTTGATATATTGTGCGTGCAAGAGACCAGATGGAAGGGGCATAAGGCTAGGTGTATCATAGTTAGGTCCAAATAGTTCTATCATGGTGTGAATGGGAGGAGAAATGTTGTAGGGGTTATCCTGAAGGAACAGTATGTCAAGGGTGTTTTTATAGGTGAAAAGAGTGTCGGATAGAGTGATGTTAATGAAGCTGGAAACTGATGGTGTAATGATGACTGTTGTTAGTGCATATGCTCCACTAGTTGTGTGTGCAATGGATGAGACAGAAAAATCTTGGAGTGAGTTGGATGAAGTGGTGATGACTGTACCCAAGGGTGAGAGAGTGGTGATTGGAGGAGATTTCAATGGGCATGTTGGTGAAGGGAACAGAGGGGATGCAGAAGCGATGGGTAGGTATGGTGTTAAGCAAAGGAATGCAGAAGGCAAGATGGTGGTGGAGTTTGCAAAAAGGATGGACATGGCTGTGGTGAATACATATTTTAACAAGACAGAGGAGCATAGGGTGACATACAAGAGTGAAGGAAGATGCACACAGGTGGATTATCTCCTATGCAGGAGGGCCTGTTTGAAGGAGATTGGAGACTGTAAATTGGTGACAGAGGAAAGTGTAGTTTGGCAGCACAGAATGTTGCCTGTGGGATGATGCTGGTGATCAAGAAGAGGAGGAGGAGCGTGACGGTAGCACCCAGGATTAAATGGTGGAAACTGAAAAAGGGTGATTGTGAGGTTGAGTTCAGGGAAGAGTTAAGACAGGCAGTGGGTGGCAGTGAAGAGTTACCAAATATCTGGGTAATTACAGCACAGCTAGGAAGGGAAATGACTAGAAATGTGCTTGATGTGACATCTTGACAGAGAAAGGAAGACAAGGAGACCTGGTGGTGGAATGAGGATGTACAGGGGAGTATACAGAGAAAGAGGTTGGAGAAGAAGAAGTGGGATTATCAGCGAGTTGAAGAAAGTAGACAGGAGTATAAGGAGATGAGGTGCATGGCAAAGAGAGAGGTGGTGAAGGCTGAGAATGAGGCGTATGAAGGGTTGTATAAAAGGTTGGACACTAAGGATGGAGAATGGGACCTGTACCAATTGGCTAGACAGAGGGACCGAGCTAGGAAGGATGTGCAGCAGATAAGGGTGATAAAAGATAATGAGGGAAATGTACTCGCAAGTGAGGAGAGTGCATTGAGCCGATGGAAAGAGTACTTTGAGGGGCTGTTGAATGAAGAGAATGAGAGAGGGAGTAGGTTGGATGATGTGGGTATGGTGAATCAGGAAGTGCAATGAATTAGCAAGGAGGAAGTAAGGATAGCTATGAAGAGAATTAAGAATGGAAAGGCTGTTGATCCAGATGACATACCTGTAGAAGCATGGAGGTGTTTAGGAGAAATGCCACTGGTCTTTTAACCAGATTGTTTAATGTAATCTTGGAAAGTGAATGGATGCATGAGGGGTGGAGAAAAAGTGTTTGAGTACCAATTATAAGAATAAGGGTGATGTGCAGAACTGTAGTAAATACAGAGGAATAACATTGATCAGTCACAGCATGAAGTTATGGGAAAGAGTAGTGAAAGCTAGGTTAAGAAGGGAGGTGAGGATTAGTGATCAGCAGTATGGTTTCATGCCAGGAAAGAGCAGTACAGATGCGATGTTTGCACTTAGAGTGTTAATGAAGAAGTACGGAGAAGGTCGAAAGGAGTTGTGTTGTATCTTTGTGGACTTAGAGAAAGCATATGACAGGATGCCTAAAGTGGAGTTGTGGTACTGTATGAGGAAGTCCGGAGTGCCGGAGGAATCTATTAGAGTGCTACAGGATATGTCCAAGGGTAGTGTGACAGCAGTGAGTTCTGTGGTGGGACTGAAAGGTGTATTTATGGTGGAGGTGGGATTACATCAGAGTTCAGCTCTGAGTCCTTTCTTATTTGCAGTGGTGATAGGTTGACAGACAAGGTCAGACAGGAGTCCCCGTTGATTGTGATGTTTGCAGATGACATTGTGATCTGTAGTGAGAGTAGGGAAGAGGTTGAGGAGACCCTGGAGAGGTGGAGGTATGGTCTAGAGAGGGGAGGAATGATGGTCAGCAGGACTAATACAGAATATATGTGCATGAATGGGGGGGTAGAGGAATGGTGAGGATGTAGGGAGTAGAGTTTGCAAAGGTGGATGAGTTTAAATACTTGGGATCAACAGTTCAGAGTAATGACGAGTGTGGAGGAGAGGTGAAAAAGAGAGTACAGGCAGGATGGGGAGGGTGGGGAAGAGTGTCAGGAGTGATTTGTGACAGATGGGTAACATTAAGAGTGTGAGGGAAGGTCTGTAAGATGGTAGTGATACCAGCTATGTTATATGGATTGGAGACAGTGGCACTGACAAAAAGACAGGAGTCAGAGCTGGACGTGGCAGACTTAAAGATGTTAAGCTTTGCATTGGGTGTGACGAGGGTGGACAGGATTAGGGATATGTATGTTATAGGGTCTGCTCAGGTTGGACAGTTTGGAGACAAAGCCAGAGAGTAGCGGGATTATGTTGGTTTGTACATGTGCTGAGGAGGGATGCTGGGTATATTGGTAAAAGGATGGTAAGGATAAAGCTACCAGGTAAGAGGAAAAGAGGATGGCCTAAGATAAGGTGTATGGATGTGGTGATAGAGGACATGCAGGTGGTTGGTGTGACAGAGCAAGATGTAGAGGACAGTAGGGAATGGAGAGAGATGATCCACTGTGGTGACCCCTAACAGGAACAGCCAAAAGAAAAGAAAGGAGATGTTGTAATGTCAGTCTTCACAGGTTGCCAGTGATTTGCCAGACATAACACAACTCTATGAGTAAATGCCTGCAACAGTATTTCACTAGGCAAATACTCTGTAAAGGTCTCTCACATTTCTGAGACAAACATGTATATCAAAGTTGTATTCACAATTAACATATGGATATCTACCACATCCCAGTGGCTGGCCTAGCAGTGTCACAATCAATATTGTTCAACACACACTCCAATAGTAGTCATGTGTGAGCCATCCTTTCTTGGGGTGACTCAGGGGCCTGAGCTGTGATCTATGTCACTGCAGACAGACCCAGTTGCTATAGCCATAATGTCTGATCAGCAATATATCAGTTCAGCAAGTCTTGTTGAGACATATTTGTTGAACTTCCTATTTCCCATTATTACACACCCCCATTGCATTCCATTACATGCTTACTTGTTTGACATACCTTTTTTTCCAAGTATGGTTTTATTCCAATATGTGTAGCTTGGTTTCTATGGTATGTGTGTGTGTGTGTGTGTGTGTGTGTGTGTGTGTGTGTGTGTGTGTGTGTGTGTGTGTGTGTGTGTGTGTGTGTGTGTGTGTGTGTCTCTCTCTCAGATGTAGGGTATACATCTGATTTGCATAGGCAGCAACTTGCCTTTTGTAGGTAATGCTCATGAGCAGCTGATGGCCTGTGCACAAATTGGTGTCCCCCACTTGCTAATCGCATGTAGAACAGCTGTGGTGTTATTCCTATAGCCAATGGCATGGCAACACACTCCTATAATGGAGTACTTCATGTGGATGTTGCTCCTTTTACTTGCCTGTGAGGGGGACTTCATGGAGGTTTGTGAACAACAGCATCACACAGGGTAGATGGAAATGCCTCTTACTATGAAAACTGTGGAGACAGCCCAACAACTGGGGGAGAATGTTCCAGACATAAGGACAGAATGTAAGTTTTGCTGTTATACAGTTGAATTAATGCTAGTTTAACAGGCTTTGTGTGGACATGGC
Organism: Protopterus annectens; assembly: GCF_019279795.1. Lineage (NCBI taxonomy): Eukaryota > Metazoa > Chordata > Ceratodontiformes > Protopteridae > Protopterus > Protopterus annectens. The sequence goes on from NC_056725.1 coordinate 860,689,897, forward strand.
TTTTCTGCGTGATTTTAAATCTGACAGTGTTATGTGGTTGACATAACTCTCAACTGTAGGACTATCCACAGAATGGCCAGATTTTGGACTCTCATGTTTGGTGTGTTCCTCAGGCATTTTTTGTCTTTGGAAAATCAGTAGCATACTGTGGGGATTGCAGTCAGTAAATGGTATCATCCATTTGTGTTTCAGACTTCTTATCCCTCAAAAAAGATATGTTACAACAAACCCTGTTACACCAGCAACGGTGTCAGTTTATAACAGCAATATTTCACATATGCCCCTGTTTTTGGCCCTCTGTCCCCCAAGTATGTCAGGCTTTGTCCAGATGTCATGCAGTAAAAAGTGATAGGTAGGGTATATCATTATTTAAAAATACACGTAAATCCAAACGAATCAAACTAGTAAATGAAATCAGCAACACCAAGTCACGATAAACTCCACATTTAATAGCAACACGAAATACAAGAACACTGAGCACTTTCACCCATCTATCTGGTGGGTTTCTTCAGAGTTTATCATTATTTAGTACTTCATTCCTGATACCATCTCAGTGATGTATCAGACTGCCAGACATGTTATGTGTAAGAGGCCTTATATATGAGGACAAAGCCTGGACATTCTGTGGGACTCTGAACAGTTGAGAGGTCTGTGTATTTATGGTGACTGTTGACAGACTATCAGGATTGTGTAGCAGTGTAGTGTGTCACTGTTATCTGGCCTGTGTAGGGAGGAGGGTAGATGTATGTGTTATGGCTTCTTTTCTATCTGCCTGTGCATGCTGCTCCATTTTCTGGTGGTCTATCGGCTGTATATGTTTTTAGGGGCAGACTGAGACATGTCCCATACCATGGTCAGGCATCATACTACACTGTGAATTGGGCCAATGTATGTAGGGGTAGTGTGTGAGTGGCAAACATGTTGAGATGTTTTTGTTCACACAGTGCTTATACTGTACTGTTCCTTTGGCTTACCAGTATGTCACTGTGACTGTGGTGGAATTGGTTGTGGGTATTCATTTTCATACTGGTGTCTGTTTTTTAGTGCTGTTACATCCCTGTAGTGCCTGATATATTTGCCAATACATGTGTAATTCCCCATAGCAGATTTGGGTTAGTGTTGTGTCAGTCTGATGTAGTTTGGACGGTGCTTGGTGACATGCTTAGTAGCTGAGTGTAGTTTCCCTAATGTGATGTTATGTCCAGATATTTGTAGGCTGTATAGTTGCCTGGCTCCATAAGTGTAGTGCATTTCTGACACATCAGTGGGATGATGTGAGGATTTCAGTCACTAACTAGTGAGAAGTAATTGAGTGCTGGATGTGTGCTATTTTAGTCAATATATGATAGGACAGACAGGAGGGTGTTACTGCAGCAACTGTGTCAGCTTATCTACTCCAGTATTTCAGATGTGTCCCTATTTTCATGGCTTTCTCCCCCCACTTTGTCAGGCTTGGTCCAGATTTGTTGCACTAAGGGGTTCTGAGCCTACCTCTCAACTGGCTGGATTGTTGCAGAATGTCTAGGTTTATTACTTATATTTCTGGTCTGTTCCACAGATTCATTATTTTTATTTCCCTGGTAAATCACTGTGATGATTTAAGGATTTCTGACAGTAAATGGTGACATACATTTCAGTTTCAGAACTCACATATTTTAGAACATGCATGCTGAAACAAACCCTGTCACTCTGGCAACATTCTACATTTATAAGAGCAATATTTAACATATGTCCCTAGTTTTGGCCCATTGTCCTCCCATTTGGACAGCCTTTGCCCAAATTTCTTGCACTAAGAGTTTGAGAGGTATGGTTCTGATGTATGACTCCACTACATGTTATGAGAATACTGGTGTATATGTATATATACAAAACCTGTCTGATTCTATAGAATCTTTTCCCTACTATTGAATGACTCTACTGCATGATATGTTTGAAAAACCATTGGCAATCCTTACAACTTAAATAGTGTAGTGGTACATTGCTCTGACTATGGTGTACAGGGCCCTGGGTTTGAGACTTGGAAGAGCTAATTAGTTTGTGGCTAGGCAGAACAGTGGCTAATGGAAAAAGAGTGATTTAAGCAGTTGTAAGTGGGTTTGCATGGGTTTGTGCGACGCTAAGCAATGCCAACACACGGTTAAATGTACAGATGCTTAATCTGTGTTGGCTTCACTTAGTATCCCAAAACACGTTTAGTACCGCTTACACCTGTGCTAATTTCTTTAAAATAAAAGAAAAAGAGGTTATAGGAAAGTGGTGAAAAAGGGGCACACAGAGGAAAAAAACAATATGAAAGATATCTAGGGATGTGAAGGACAGGTGTTGGGAAGGTCCATAGCTCTCAATTGCTTATACAGCAACAGCTGTGCATTTGTACAGAATTTGGAGGTGAATTTGGACACTCAAACCCCAGAGAAAGGTCTGATGACAACAGAAATGTATTGTCAAGCCAATTGGACCAGATTACATGTGTCCTGTGGACATGTGTGTGAAATGGACAGCTATGTATGGGACGATATTTTCTTTTGGGACAGATGCCCTTTTCTTTTTTTTTTTTTAAGGTGAGAGTGGGATGTTGGGGAAGGATTTTAGGTATGGCTGGGGAGGTAGGTTGGGTAGGGAGACAGACAAGACAGCAGACAGGGGTGGTATATGACATGTGAGGGGGTAAACACATTTGATGGGGAGGGTGGTTGGGAATCTGAAGACCATGGGCCCCCATATGGTTACAGTGGGACTGATATCCCCACCCATGGCTGGTCACCACTGCACCTTCACGGCCCCAAAGGTGACTGTGCTGGGGGCTGGGCAGGAGGGGCGGCATGCCCCTTGAGGTGCACGAGGTGGCCCTCAATCTGGTGCAGCTGCTCTCCAAACTCAGATTAAAGGGTGTTGTGCACCAAACCCCAGACCTGATTGTGGATGCCGGCCTCCTGTCTGTGCCCACTCCCAGGGGGGGACGGGCTCCGTCCCGTGTGGTGGTTCCACCCAAAGGTGGTGCAGGAACAGCAGACAAGGGAGATCTGGGTTAGGTCCCAGATGTACTGGGGCCCAGTCCCATGGCCAGATGAGGTGAGACAGGCAGATCTGCTGGGATATGCCTTCCCAAATAAGCTATGGTGTTGAGGTTTTAAAGAATATGTTGGTCAGTCATGAACAACTCATTTCAAGTTTAGTTATAACAGCATGCATGAGTGTTCCAATTAACCCCATAAAACAGATTTGAAACAGTTTCATAGCAAACAGAACACATGCTTAAATTGAACAACAGTATGCATTGTAACAGCATGCCAGTAAGATTGATGGCAAACAGGCCAGGAAAAATAGAATTTGAACAAGATATGTTAACATGCAAGCAATCAAACATATTAACAATAATATAACACAACTGTCAATATTGGGTTAGAGCACAACATACCCATAGTATATGAATAATAATTATTGATGCAGATGTGGGGAGGGGGGGCAGAAAATCCATTAACCACTGTTTATGCTTCAATTTTCCACAACAGTACTGCTCAATACTCTATGGGTCTTATGGGTCTGCCCTCACTTTACATATACCTATGGCCATAGATTCTATACTACAAACATACCTATTAAACTGTCAGCCTAGAATGGTATGAGGCAAACTGTGACAATTCTGGGTACATGACTAGTGGGGACTCGTACATGTCAGGGTTATGTATCTGGCACAGGAGTGGTACCCTGGACTGCTGTTATGTGGGTGTGCTACAGGCATACATCAACTGGTTTCCTATCTGTGTCCAGGATTATTTGCAGCAGTGACCATTAGCCATGCCAGTGTGACACTTGAGAGACATGTATTGGAAACATACCTCTCAACCTCTTAGAGCATGAGATATGAACAAAGCCATACGTACTAGTGGGACAACGGCCCATAAATACAGACAATTTTTAGATATTGCTCTTCCAAACTTAGAAAGGTGATAAAATTAGAGATATTGCATTTTCATGGCTTTTCTGATGGATATGACATCTGACACTTGTATGTCTATCATTAGTTTCTAACTTCAGTCTATAATGGTTTGCCACTGATTTGCTATGACACCATTACTTTATGTTAAATGGACTGCAAATCTGAGACAAATATCTGGACATTCACTGGATATCTCTACAGTTGAGAGGTATGATTAGTGAAGAGTGCATATTGTATGTACCTACCCTGCTGTCATTTCCAGGCATGTTGTGGGACAATTGAACAGTTGTACACAGTGTATTAGTATACCTTTCATACAGCTACTGGCAACATTTACTTACCTGTAAAACCTGTGGGGAAAATATCTGTTAACAATAGCTGACTGATTTTACATTTATTCCTGATTCCTTGTGTGTAGATATGCACAAATCTTAGTACCACTCCTGGATTCAAACCGTGTCTGGGTGTACAAAAGTAACATCTAAGCTATTTCTCATCACACTGAGCTACTGAAGAACTGCTGTTTCTTGTTTCAATGGTTTCTGCCTAATAGTCTCTTGGTTAGACAGTCTGAACTTGTAATCCTGTAATGCATGCATGACAGATTGTTATTGTGCTGTGCATTACTCCTTTGGATTACTACAGCCTGGAAAGCAAAGGTTAACACAAGGCAATGCTGGATGGAACACACTTTCAAACTTGACATATTACTACTCAGGGTTCAGAGCTTAGTGCAGTATATATTTCACATTTCATTTATATCTCATTTTACATCTACACCATGTACGGTTTCTCCTAACAGCCTGTTCACAGATGTACTTCAGTTAATGTATGCTGTCACAGCCATATTTGCTGTGAAGAACCTGTATACATTCTATATATGTCTACAACATACCAGAATAAACACAACAGTTTTTTTAAAGGTCTTTATTGGACTTCAATATTCATCAGTCATACTTTTTTATTTATTCAGTTCACACAGTAACAGTATACCTACTAACAGGAAGCTATGTACTCCTTCTTAGCTATTTTAACCAAATACTGCAAAATAGGTTTGTACTCACCAACCTGTCTGTGCAGCCTCAGCAGACTGTCACCATGGGCTTCCAGGTTACTAGCCCTCTCTGTCGCAGCTGTAGGGGAGAAAAATACACATTATGTATATCTGTCTATCACATTCTCAGGCTAGTATTTGCTACAGACTACTTGATAGTGATGCTTACACACCACTGGAGCATTCTGGGCCCATCCATCTTGGATCCACTGGTCCAAGAGCACCCCTTCCAATTCTTTAGTTGAGCATAGTGGTGCCGTACCTGCTCACCAGTCCGGGGGATGCCAGTAGCACTGGTGAGTTCATGTGCAAGACGGTCCCAGGCCTCCACTTTGTATTGGTAACCCTGGTACTGGCCCTGCAGCAGCCTCTCCTCATGGTTTTTAACAAGGAGTCCAGCCTTGACCCTGGACTCCTGAATGCTCCAGCGTTGCACCCAAAAGTGCACTCCCTCTTCAACGCCAGCCATTGCATCTGTACAGATGGATTATAACAGATTATGGCTGTATTCCCACCTGCCCCATTTAAATAATGCGATATTCCTGCCCTTTGCTGTGATTGGACCATTTTGAAAAGGTTAAGCTCTGCTAAGCAGTGCGCAAATCTGCTGAGCCAGTTTTAACACTGCTTAAAGGAGAAGTTGTTGAGCAGTGTTTAACTGCATGCAAATCCACTTAGCTGAGCTACCTGCTGCTTAACAATCACATGCTAGCAATGGCTGCATTAGCTAAGCATAGTTGAGCATTGCTAACCATTGCTCACTTTTAATTTTTTAAATATATCAGAGGACTGGTTTCATTTATTAAGTGTATTTCATATACTTTATATGACATCCCTCTATGTGCTTTCCTTACATTGGCAAGGGGTGTGACTAAACTGTATGGGGTACTTGTGTGTACATGGGTGGTTTCACATGTATGCACTCACACTTACATTGTACACCAGCTACACTAACCTGGTTGACAAAAAACAGTTGCTACATAATTTAAGTTTAAAGAAATAATTTTAAAACTACTTTCCCACAGAAAAATAAGTTGCTTGTTTTGGTACTTGAACCACGAATGCCTGGATGTAATGCTGGGACTCTAACCATGACACTATCTCAGCTTGGAAATTTCACCTGTATATTTGTATTTATCTCCTATGGGATGTTTAAGCTATGGTAAACAGTGGGCCATAATGTGCACACCCGCTTTGCTACACTTAAACATTCCTTACCCTAGAAAAAAATATAATATTATTATATTATTATGTTATATAAGTGAGTATTGTGGTGTTCTGACAAGTCATGAAGGACTGCAATTGGGACATAATGGCATTCATTTAACTTTCAGGCTTCTATCCTTCAGGGACTCCTGCTAATACATATCCTGTTTTCTATCACCTTTCTAAGTGTGTGAGGACAATTTTTTCAGAGGTGTCCCTATTTTATTGCTTCCCTCTCCCATTATTTGTGCCTTTGTCTACGTGGACTGCTGTCAGGGAATATTGGCATACATTTGCTTTTAGACCTTTATCCTTCAGTAATTCATGCTAATGCATGACCTGTTTTCTATCAACTTTCTAATTTTGTGGGCCAATATGTATGTTGTATCCCTTTTGAGGGATTTATCCTCCATTATTTGTGCATTTGCACACATTTCCTGCTTTAGCAGGTTGTGGAGGTGTCATACAGCACTTTTACAATGCAGGGTGTGTGTATGCATTGCTTTCCTGATGCCTTGTTTATTTCAGGGTCTACGGACACTGAAATGATCATTTCATTTCAGTGTCAGTGGACACTGAAATACTGGCATAATATTAGAGTAATTCTCTAATATTATGCCAGATCCTATTAGAAAGTGCCATAGGGCACTTTCTGAGTGCAGGGGGCATGTTCAATGTCCATGCATTACTTGAACACGCCCTCTGCACTCGTTCACTGTTCTTGTCCATATAAGTTGAACAGTAGCACGCCTTCATGAATATACAAGGCACGCTGCTGTGCTATATGGACAAGAACCACTCCGTGCAAGAATAGTGCTATTCTTGCATGGAGTTTATTGAATCCCAGGGATTTTTTTTCTTAATAGTAATAATTTTATAGTGCATAATTTTCTTTGCATGCTATAAAGTAAACTTTCTCAGTAATTTTTAAGTGTAATGGGGATACTAATGTAAAGAGGTGCTCCTGCGTTTTTCTCTCCCTTCTTACCTCTTTCTCTTTGTTCAGTTTTAAGAAATGTAAGCACTGTAATGTAAAAAAAAGTATGCTCAAAACAGCATGACAAACTAAAAATGGATGTACTTTTCATACTTGCATGGAGGATTGACTGAATTAAGGCCCTTATCTTGATCTAATAACAGGTTTTATGAGACAGCAAGTAAATGAAAAAAAAAAACATTGAATATTATAAACCTTTTTTCTAGCAAATAAATGCATGTTTTTGATAGCAACATTGTATCAGGTCCATACCTCCATGAAGACAACCTGATAAAGAGAAATGGCTAGGAGATAATGTTTTCTGAACATATTCAAGTGTTTTCTCAGCTGGGAGAACTATAAAAATAAGACAAAACCAGACAGCACTATGTAGAATTATAGGCTGTACCATGTATCCTAGCATGGACAACATTTCTTTAGGTTAACCCAAGTCTGTGAGTGTGGCCGTCAGTTTGGGGCACTTGTTCCTATTAGGAGGGTTAAACTTCAATATTTGAACTTAGTTTTGCATGTTAGTATTAAGTTAATAGGTTTTAGGAGGAAATTGGGGGGTGTTTGTTTTTTTTTTCTTTTCTTGAGGGCTTTCAATAAAACAAAATTTTTTGCAAGATGTGACATAGGTCAAATGGACATGACAAGAAACAACGGTATAAAAGATCAACCTGCCAAACAGTGTATGCATGTAACACAATAGCTGGAACTAGACACTTTACAAAAAAGCTGTTGCACATAAAAGTTGGGAATAATAATTTTTTAACACAATGATTCTTTCTGTAATGTCTTTAAATAGCAATGGTCTCACAGATAAATACAAAAAAAAGAGTAGTGAACTATATTAAACATGTAGTGTGCAAATAGCTATGCTACAGGAGATGTACTTGGAAAGAGATGAACATGTGAATTTGATAAAGAAAGGTTTTCAGGATTGTTACTCAGAATACCCGGGACAAAGGAAAAGAGGAGTATTTATATTAATTGCAAGAGGACCTCCAATATTTATAGAAGAGCATAAAAACAGATAATTATGGTACATTTGTAGTACTAAGGGGATAATGGCAAGGTAGGAGGATTACAATGGCATGTATTTATATTCCACCCAAAACTGCTGTGATGGAGCTTAAGAAAATTCTGGGAGATATAATCAGCTTTCAGTAGGAACATACTTATAGGCAGGGAATGGAATTTGATTTGTAGCAGTGAGGATGTATCTGGGGGGCCCGGGAGGGAAAATATAACAAAACAGGGTCGATTTTTGAAGCAATTTATGAAAACATTTGGCATGGCAGATGTGAATTTAGTACTATGAGACTGGAGTGAATTTACATATTATTCCCCAAGATATTTAAAATGGGCTAAGCTAGACAGAATTTACATTTGACAGAAACATGTGCTTTTAATTGAAAGTCTTGATGTGCACCCAAAACCCATTTCAGATCATGCACCAATAATAATTTAAATAAAAACACAGTGTAACAAAATAAAAATGAGACACTGGTGATTTCCCACTTATCTGTTGAAAAGAGAGGAATTTAAGGAATGGGTCATGGAAATTATTCAGGAGCTATTAGAGAATATATAAATTTGTCTTAAAAATATAGCTAGGGAGTGAGATAAAATTAAAGTGGAGTTTAAAAATAGGGTGGAAATAAAAGAAAGAGAGATATGGTTAAGAAGTAACAAGAATTATTTAGAGGACTGACAAATGTTAAAGTATTGTAGAGTAGGAGGAATCTCATAGAACAAGAAGAGGAGAGGAGCAACTGCAGAATGCTAAACAGAAAATAAGGAATTACCTCGATAATATACATGAGTTTAGAAAGAGTGGTTTTAAACAACTGTTTTTTGATAATAACTCTAGAGCACAAAAATGTTTAGCACAATGACTCAGGCAACAGAAAGAAGTAGAAAGGGCTGTTTCCAAGCTTAGGGAGTTTATAACAAGGAAGATAACAAGAGATCCTGTAGACATACTGGAAATATTCTGGAAATTATATGAAAGTCTGTATAAAGCAGATAAATAGGGACATAAAGAAAAGGTATAAACTGAAATGTTTATGGAATAATTAAATATACTAAGGTTAGAGGGAGATGAGTCTCAATTACTAACAGTTAGGATAGGAGGAGATAAGATGAAAATGGTGATGTATAACCAGTCCACAGGAAAGTCCCCCAAAATAGATGGTATTCTTGTGGAAGTTTGAAGGCAAGGAGGGAAAAATGGATAAAGATCTGGAAGGTTTTGTTTAACAGTATTTTAAGAGGGGAAGTATCAATATCCTGGAAGAAAGCTGTGGTGGCTGTAATACCTAAAGAGGGTAAAGATCTATCAGATCCAGCTTCATACAGGCCCATTTCAATACAAAACCATAATTATAAAGTGTTTATGTCTATAGTGGCTAAAATAATAGTAAATATGATGCGACAATTGATAGATATGGATCAATGTGGCTTTGTGAGAGGGAGGTAAACATCTGACAACATTAGCAGAACAGTGATGAGCCAGGGTGAAGAATGTAAAAAAATACCACTGTTTTTGGTGGGTCTTTATGCAGAGAAAGTGTGTGACAGAGTAAACTGGCACTTTATGAGGAGTGAAATGGAAGCATTTGCATTCCCTGATAAAATTATAAGGTTTATTAGAAGGATATATGAGGCATTGGAGGTGAAAATTGTAGTGGGTGGGCTCCTCTCTGATAATTTCTGTTTGAGCAGAGGAACCAGGCAGGGGTGTCCTGTTTACACTTTATTTGCATTATATTTAGAACCATTGGCAACAAAAATAAGGGAATGCAGAAATTCAAGGATATAATTTGTATGACAGTCAAGAAAAGCTTGTTCTCTTTACAGATGATATTATTTTATACCTGACAAAACCAGAAAAATACATTTCAGTATTGTAGACCATTTTGAGACAGTTTCATATCTTTTTGGGATACAAAATTAATGAAGTTAAAACAAAGGCAATAGCTGTAAATTATGTACCCACAAGTGAATTGGTTCAGCAATGTCCATATTTATGGGGACATGATCAAATGAAGTACTTAGGAGTATGGATTAAAAATTATTCCAGTGTAGCAGCTAAGGATATGGGGAAGAGACTAAACAAAAGACAATACAAAAATGGAGAAATTGGAAGCTCTGTTTTATGGGTATGGATCGTAAGATACAAGCAGTTAAAATGTTTTTAGTCCCAGAGTTATATCAGGCATATTTTTATCAACCAGAGGAGAAGTTCTGCTGAAGGACTTTATCTGGGAGGGAAGATGGGAAGAGTCAAGCGGGATAAGTTGATTCTTCTAATAGAACAGGGCAGACTGGGATTACCTGCTTTGAAGGGGTATTTCAGAATTACAAAATTAAGGCTTCTGTACATAGCACAAGCAGAAGCCTATATTTCAAAGTGGAAATGGATGATGATGAAATGGGGGGAAGCTCAAGAAACAAGAAAAGACTGGGATTTTGGATGCAGATTTTTAAGGAGAATAACAGTAGTCATACAGAATATTATATTCATAAAGTAGCAGAAAGTATTCTAAGAACTAAGCAAAAATTGGACTGGAGAAAGGAGAAACTGCAGATAGGGGTGACTTCAATTAGGGATACAGACAATAGGCAAGAGGGGGAAATTTATTATAGAAAACCGGCAAAGGAACCAAGTTATTGCGAGCAAAGAACTACAGAGTTATATATAATAGACTGGGAAGATGCCAAGAATGTATTTGGACTGCAGGTTAGAGACTGCCTTCCTATCAAGGACTGATATCAGTGTATAGGCAAAGAGAAAGAAATAGGGAGTCCTAAATGAAAGACTAGTAATGGTAGAATTTTTATTAGACTCTAGAACAGAAGCTGGTGTTAAAAGGGGAATAATTAGTACAGCATATAAAATATTGCATGATAACTATAATTATCAATTGGAGGAGGTTGGAAAGGATTGGGAAGAGAGATTGGATAAGCGATTCACAAAGAAACAATGGATGATATATGTATATCTCTCAGTATGCAACAAAATCTAGAAGCTTTAGGATTTTTGCTTGGAAATGTTTACACACATATTTTTATACCCCAAGTAGACTCCAGAGAATTTTTCCACAGGTAGACAGCACATGCTGGAGGCATGAAGGGGAAGAAAGAGGTAATTGAGAACATATATTCTGGGAGTGTAATGAGTTAGCAGACTTTAAAGATTCCCTTCAGACTACTCAATCAGAGATACAGGGTAAGCAAATTGGTGTATTTAGGGAAATTATTTTTCTGAGCTATGATACAGAATTGGAATTGCCTAAACACATTAAGGCCTTGCTGAGTCTAATTATGGTGGCTGCCAAAAAAAAATTACTAGAAACCAACTGCACTAGAAGTAGTGAATATAATAAGAGTGATAAAACAAATGGAACTGGGATCTTTAGAAAATGGTATGAGCAAATTACATAGAAAGAATGGAAATTATGAGAACAATACATACAGGGGAGGAATGAGGTTTTAAAGAAGTCAGGAAATGAATGAGCTACTTAATGTTTGACTGACAATGATTGGATAGATTATAAGTGATGTATAATGTTTGCAAATAAAGTTAAGTCAGTATGGTTTGTATTGTACAATGCTTGCAGCTAAGATTATATCATTAAGGTTTGTTTTCATTTATATACATTTATGATTCATAAGTGATAATTTAATAAAGATGTTACTTGTTTAAAAAAATACAAATAAAACAGTGATCTTGGAATAAGTATGTGATGTAAGTCCGAACTGTCAATATTCAGCCTCATTCTTCTGGGATTCACACATACAAGTCTCAGAATTTAAAACTATATATATATATATATATATATATATATATATATATATATATATATATATATATACTGTGAAATTGTGAATATCAAGTGACCACAAAATTATTCTTGTTATAAAAATGCTGTTTCAGTGTGAAAATGGTGAAAATGCTGTATTACAGTGAAAATACTGTTATGTTTGAGCTGCAGTGTAAATGCCACATACAGTACTGGGAAAAGCAGCAGACAGCATATTCCCTTGGGATACCTACAAAACATACAATTGGAAGGAAGGGCCACTGCCCAGTACAATTAAGTGGAGAGGAAATATTTGACAGAGAGTAGAGATGTTTTCCTGACAGTGAAGAAATATTAAGCTACAAAGTTTACAGGAATATACATATATGATACCTGCAAAACAGACAACTAAAAGAAGAGCTTTGTCTCAGTCCAACATGTATGGTTTGTCTCTCAGTGGAGAGAATATATTTGACCAAGAGTATATAAGTTTGCCTGTCAGTGGAGAGGAAGTATTAGTCTTGAAAGTTCATAGGCAGAGACATTTTCCTTTCGGTGTAGAAGGAGTATTTTGGCCAAGAGTAGGGACTCTTACTGGTTGCCAGCCAGAAGGTACTATGGAAGAGATACCTGTCTCTCAGTCCACATCGGAGTATTTGAACAAGATCAGGGATTCTTGGAAATTGCACGCTGGAATATATACTGTAAGAGATGTCAGAACAAAAGGAGGATACATGGGAAGCTAAGTGAAGAATTACTTTGAACTTGCTTGAGGCTGTTTGGGCCATTTGCTGGGTGAGAAACCAGAAGTGTAAGACTTTACTTTTGTTTAAGAACTCATTTCTGATGGACGTCCAAGATGGCTGCACACTGAATGTAGATCAGAGCAGGTGTAGGTACCTTTAAGAAGCATTTCCAGATGCAGCATGTTCATATAAATAGCAAGCATGTGCAGGCAGCAGTGCCATTTTGAGAGAACAGCTAGAGTGTTAAAATGTGTGCGGGTGGTAGTCAGTCTGTTTATAAGTTTATTTAAGTTTAAATTACAAAGCCTCATTTCTGATGTGTTTGTGTGTAATAAAGCTGCCCGAACAGAACCCATGAATATTCATCTGTTTTAAAATGACCAGATGAGTGACATGGTGTCAGAACCGGGATCAGAAGAGCTACTTCTTTGAGCCATGAGGTCAGAGTTAAAGGTGAAGGCAGACTAAGCAGGCTGAGTGAAGCGGAGCACAGACAAATGAAAAAGGGCCAGAAACAAGCTAAAGGTAAAGAAAACTGCACAAATTATTTATTTGGTAAAGAAAATGAAACTGTGCATTTATAAGGCACAAAACATTTTATTAATCAAACGAGCAGCACAAAAACATATTATTAAGCAAATGAAAGGCATAAAAATGCATTAATTAAACAAAATGTTCAAAACCATGATATTTGATAAAACTAGCAGCTATTCATAAGGGGCTCAGAATTACCTACAATTTGCATAATGAGCATGTTTAAAGTAAAACAGGCATAAGAAAGCGTAATGAGAATGAAAAGAGATTAAAAAGGCATAAAACGTACAATAAAAGGGTAAAATAGGCTTAAAGAGGAAGGTGACTGTATGTTTTTTAGTAAAAGACCATGTTTGGACACAAACTACTATTTTGCATTGAACAAAGCCATTCAAGCATAGCTAGAGTTGTTCAAACTATCTCAGAGTGTGCAAAGTGTTTGCAGAGTGTGTGCCTTATTACCATGCAATTATTTCAAAGAGTTTGCTATGTGCAAAGTACAGTTATATTGCAAAGTGCAATCATTTTGAAGTATTTCTTACAGTGACAAGGAATGGTTGCATAAAATACAGTGTTTTCAGACTGTGTTCTTGTGCTACAAAGAGTTATTTGGAAATTGCAGTTGTTTCACAAAGTCTGTTGTGCTATTGGGCATAATTACAAGTACTGACATAAAGTTCTGGCATATATATTTATGCGTGTATGTTCGTATATGATTTCAAGCACCTTCACTACTGTGTGTTGATATGGCAGAGGCATTTTGCAGACCAAGTCCACTTGTGTTTGATCATAATATAGCAGAGAATTGAAGAGTATTTGAGCAGGAATATGATATTTTCATATAAGCAGCTTTTTCTGACAAAGATGCACGTACAAGGGCATTCATTTTGCTTAACATAGCTGGGCCAGAAGACATTGAAAGAGAGCATTCATTTGTGTATGCAGGAGAATGGGAACCATCATATTGTGGTACCGGCTGAATCAAGGGAAGACCCTAAGTGCTTAAAACATAAATTTAGAGAAATGTGCAACCCCCAGACAAATGTTACATTAGACAGCCACTTATTTTATACAAGAGACCAAAAGCTAGATGAAACTTTTGCAGCTTATATCATTGACTTGAGAAACAAAGCAAAAATGTGCATATTTGGTGACTTGAAAGATGAGATAATAAAGGACAGGCTTGTGTGTGGTGTTACTAGTGCTGCAGAGAGAAAGATTTTTCTTCATGACAGTGATTTAACATTAAGCAAAGTCACAGAGCTTTGTCAAGTCCATGAGCTCACAGAAAGGCACACAAGTATGTTTACAAGTGATAAGAGCATGGTTTCAGCAGCCTCTAGAGCAAACATAGACAGCATGCAACATGGGGCACATGGCAGCAGCAACTCCTATGGGTTTGACAGGAAGAACCTGGACCTTTCGAGCAAGTTCCAAGACTAGCTCAGTAAAAAATGCATGCTCAGTACAGTATAAGAGTGAGTCAGCAAAACCCAAGTCAAGTCTTAATTGTTAACTGTTGTAATTGTGGAGCTAAGCATGAGTCTAAAAGAGAGAAGTGCTTAGCATTTTGTCAACAATGCCACAAGTGTAAAAAATTGAATCATTTTCAAAGGTTTTGTAAATCAAGCACTCATCATTTAGTTATTAAGAAAGGTCACTCAAAAAAGCAGGTTGATTGTAAAGAAAGCTGCAACTCTACTTTCTATGTAGATAGTGTATCAGTGGACAGTGAAAAGATTAATGCAGTGGATTTATTGGCAAATAATGAAGTATTTTTGTACTGTCCTGATCAGTGGTAAACCCATAGAGCTCAAAGTAGAAACTGGTTCAAAGTGTAATGTAATGTCAGCAGAAACAGTTGTTGAAGTGAGAGCTGGTGAGCAACTTAATTTGCTCAATTGTGGGAAGCTTGTTGCTTATGGAGGTAAAGAGATTGAAACCGAAGGTTCAGTAGTGCTTTCATGCTGTTTGGCTGGGAACAGTTACAGCTTGCAATTTTATGTAGTCTGAAGACCTGTGCAGTCATTATTAGGTCTCAGAGAATGAAACTGCTTTCTTTTACCAAAGAAGTGCATCATGTATTTATTTTATCTAATAAGTATTTTCAACTTGTTAATTGTGATTTAGACTGTATTGTGTGTTATAGTAACTAACTCTTGTAGTAGTTTTTTTATATTGAAGAGTTTACTAGTTTTTGTTTTTTTGCAAACTCTATTACTAACTCCATTATTTTATTATTATTATTATTATTATTATTATATTTTGTATGATAGTTTTTCTGTATGTATCTTACTCTGTGGAGCTTTTCTCCCCGGGCCGCTACTGAAAATGGAAATTTCTCCAGCTAGACTAGCCCGGTCAACAAATGTAAAATAAATAAATAAAAATAAAATAAATAAAGAAATGTAAGCACATGTCCCAGTTCCAGCTTTACTGATTATATTTTCTCAGAGTATGCTCATGGTTTCGATGACAAGCTAGACAAACATCCAGTTGTGTACTCCATGAAAGTAGACCCAGAGGTCAGTCCAGTGGTCAGGCTAGCAAGGAGACCTCCGATAGCTATGCAGGACAAAGTCAAGGTCCAGTTAGACAAAATGGTGCAGCAAGGTGCGATTTGCCCAGTCACAGAACCATTTGAGTGAGTGTCATCCATGGTAGCTGCTCATAAGAAAAATTCGCATGAAATCAGAATATGCATTAACCCAAGAGACTTGAACAAGGCACTAAAGAGACATTATCATCCTATGCATAAAGTAGAGGAGATTGCCTCCCTCATGCCAAAATGCCACTGTTTTTTTCTGTCTTAGATGCAAAGAGTTCATTTTGGCAAGTGATGCTAGATCATAAATCTTCACTACTGAATACATTCAGTACCCCATTTGGTAAATGCAGATTCCTCAGGATGCCTTTTGGAATAAATTCTGCCAGTAAAGTCTTTCAGCATACAATTGAGCAATTTTTTTTCAGGCTATCTGTGTGCAATAATAGTTGATAATTTACTGGTTGGAGGAAACGGTGAATCAGAGCATGACAGAAACTTCAGGAAAGTTCTGGACAGAGTGTGTGAAGTGAATTTAAAGCTCAATCCTCTGAAGTACAAATTCAGACTACGAGAAGTTACTTATGTGGGCCATTTGTTTACCAATACAGGCTTACAACCAGATCCTTCCAAGCAAGCAGCCATTCTGGAGATGCCAGCTGCAGACAACATCCAAGCCTTACAGTGTTTTCTTGGTATGGTTAACTATTTGGGCAATTTTATCCCTGACTTTAGTGAGTTATCAGCACCTTTAAGAGAGCTGACATGCAAAATTTTGCCTGGTCATGGTTAGAACAACACCAGAGAGCCTTTGTTAACCTCAGACAACAAATTGCTAACCAGTCTACATTAAGATACTATGATGCCTACAAACCAATAGTTATTTCCTGTGATGCTTCAATGTTCGGTCTTGGTGCAGTTATTCTTCAAGAAGGTAGACCTGTTGCCTGTGCATCTAGAACTCTTACCCAAACTGAGATGCAGTATACTCAAATTGAGAAGCAACTTTTGGCAATTGGGTTTGCATGTTTGAAGTTCCATGATTATATTATGGCCGAGCAATCCAGATAGAAACTGACCATCAACCCCTAGTCACTATTTTAAAGAAGCCTATGCATTCTGCTCCAGCAAGACTACAAAGAATGCTACTCAAATTGTAAAAGTATAATTTCAAAATGGTCTGTAAAAAGGTAAACTTCTTTACTTGGCTGATACCTTATCCAGATAGCCCAGAAATACCCCCTAGAGGGCCCATCTCTATACCAGAAGAATGCAAAGTTCCTGTAATCATGGCTGCAGAGGTAAAAAACACACTCTCCAAAACCAAAAACACAGCATCCATGGGACCTGACAATATCCCAGGCTGTGTTCTACATGAACTACAGAATGAACTGGCACCCTACCTAAGTACCATGCTCAGTCATAGCCTCACCTCAAGCTTTGTGCCTACTGAATGGCACATCGTGATGGTTATCCCACTCCACAAAGGGGGAGCCATGAAGGACCTTGGGAACTATCGCCCCATTAGCCTGACAAGCCTGGTCTGCAAGGCCATGGAACATATCATCATAGAACTCATAAACAAAGACACTGGTAATCTCCAACCTCTGGACCCTACCCAGTTCAGATTTGTAAAAGGCAGATCATGTCTCCTAAACCTGATTGACTTTTTTGAAGCAGTCACCAAAGCCATAGATGAGGGTAAGGTGGTTCACACAGCTTATCTAGATCTTGCCAAGGCTTTCAACACCATGCCCCACTCTAGAATTATAGATAAGCTCACTAAACTAGGTATAAAGCCCAATGTCACAAGATGGGTTGCCAACTGGCTCACGGACAGAATCCACACTGTGAAAGTAGCAGACTCCAAATCCGACTTCAGACCAGTGACAAGTGGAGTACCACAGGGTTCAGTCCTGGGTCCTTTCCTGTTTGGTATCTACTTCTCTGAAGTATAGGCTAACACAGAAGGTCTTTGACTAACAAAGTTTGCAGATGACTGCAAACTAGGAGCCATAATCCAAACTCCTAATGATGTGGACATACTACAAAAGGGCCTCACTGAGACAGATGCCTGGTGTCAAAGCCATGGCCTGAAGCTCAATGCCAAAAAGTGTATTGTCATCCCCTTTGGTAAAAACTCTGTACCCATGAACTACCACATAGCTGGTAGTCTACTTAACACCGAAAATGTGATAAGAGACCTTGGGACACATGTGGACAGTAGTCTCTCCTTTGCTAATCACATCGCCACAGTGGTCAGGAAATCCTTCTACGTGGCTCACCTCATCACAAAAGGTTTCTCATCCAGAAAAAAAGAGGTCATTGTTCCCCTCTACTCATCATTCATTAGACCCATTATAGAGTACAACAACTGGAAAGGCCACAGAAATACCTCACAAAGAGGATTACTGGCCTCAAACAGATGCCCTATGCAGACCGTCTCAAAAAATTCCAGCTTTACTCCGTCGCATATCGCCTACTCAGAGGTGATCTCTGCCTAACATACAAAGCTATGTCAAACCCAGAGCTGATTGGACATGCTCCACTTAAAGAAATCCCAATCCCTCCGAGCTACATGCTCTAGGGACCTAAACCTTGTCACCACAATAAACAGAACATGCTGGAGGGATAGATTCCTGTCCCAGAGACTTCCCATACTCTGGAACAGACTACCTATCTATGTCAAACAGAGCTCCACATTAGCACTCTTCAAGAAAAATCTTGATGATTGGATGGGAGATAGAAAATTCACCCCAGGGATCACTTCTGTGGCTCTGCTCGACAGGGGTACAGGAAAATCATTTTCTTGGGTGACGAAAGCCAGGGTACAATTTTGGCTAGGCTTATATAGGCCCTAGGGCCAATAGCCTAGTACCTACCTATGAACCTATGAACAGCTTGATGCAGAGAATTTTGACGTTGATGTCATGGAAGTGGATAATTGTTCTACCACGAGAACTGATGAGCTAAGAGAGCATGCAAAGACTGATCTAATTTTGTAAAAGCTCAACCACTTCATAAATGTAAGATGGCCATCAAAGCAATCCTGTGTACCACCAGAAGTGCAACCTTACTTTCCATACAGAGATGAGATGTTGATGGAAGATGGTATTATTTTCAAAGGTCCAAAAGTTATTGTTCTTACTTCCTTACAATGTGAATACATTCAGATTTTGCATCGTGGTCACCCAGGTTCTGATTCTACCAAAAGAAGGGTGAGAGGACTAGTATTTTGGCTTTCTCTAGCAAAAGACATTGATAAAGTGATTTCTGCTTGTTCAGTGTACAACAGTGCTAAGCCACATTTACAAAAAGAGTCACTTCAGCTAAGCCAAATTCCTGAAATACCTTGGTCAATAGTAGTAACTGACATATTTGAGTGGAACAGTCAACATTACTTAGTGTTGGTAGACTCTTATTCGAAATGGTTTGAGATCGATTTGCTACCTAACCTAACGTCCAGTGCTGTTATTACTAAGATGAAATGTCATTTCTCAGTCCATGGTAGTCCACACAAAGTTATTTCTGACAATGGTTCTCAGTTTACCAGTCAGTTGTTTCAGAGATTTGCTAAAGAGTGGGACTTTATCCATGTTACTAGCAGTCCTGAATATCCACAGTCAAACGGCCTTGCTGAACATGCAGTATAGAGTGCAAAGCAATTATTGGAGAGGTCAAAGAGTGGCAATACCAATATCTTCTTGAATTTACTTAATCTCAGAAATATACCCCATGACAATCTACTTGGCTCACCTGCTCAGAGACTTCTATCTAGGCAAACCAGAACTTCTTGCCTATCAGTTCTAGTTTGTTGGTGTCTAATGCTAAAAACAACAGAGTAATCAAAGCCCAACTTTTTAAAAAGTGCTCTTTTCAGAAGTCCAGCTATGATAAAATGATCAGATTTCTTTGTCTGTTGAAAGAAAGAGAGACAGTGAGGATGCAAACAGTGAAAGGCTTTTATCAAATTGTCAAGCGAGAGGTATACGTACGGAGCCGAGAACCGTGGAATCTGAAGATATAGAGTACAGGAGAACCTGCAGGCATCTTCTTCCTGTATCTGAAATGATATTGCAGCATTGTACCTGTGATACAGACTATAGATCTTAGAGCAACCCTGACAATGTTCATACCAAGGAACATGTCACATTATTCATTCCTGTTCCTGATGATGTCCCAGATGTCCCCAAAGTTGAACATTCCTTGAAGACAGTCCCTGTTGCTAGAGCCAATTCTGATTTTTATGTTACATGATCAGGACATATTTTAGACCTAGTGTAAAATACACAGCAACTTGGACATAATTGTTTTATATATGTCTAATTTTATATGACTCCGTGTCAAATAATTAGTTCTGTATAATTGCATGTCAAAAGATCATTTCTGTAACTTGCATGTCATTGAATAATGTAATTTCATATATGAATCACTTCTCAAAGAGGGAGGATGTAGATCAGAGTGTGTGTATGTACCTGCAGCTGTTCATCAAAAAGCAATGCAACCTTTAGCTTTGGTACAAGAGGTGAGTTCCAGTAATTTAAAGGAAAAATAAATCAAATGTACTCAGAGGTATCTGCTATCTAAAATAAATGAAACACTGAAGGACTATATCAATTCAAATAAGAAAAGGCTGAAAAAATAAGACAGTTTAACTAACTAGCCAGATGAACTTGTAAAAACTGCAAAAATTCAGAGGTTGACATGAAGAAAAGGCTGTCTGAGTATCAGAATTCTCAAGAACTGTTTCAAAAAATGGTAGAGTTAGAAGACAGAACATGCAGAGAAAAACTGAATTTTTTATGTTACACCAGAGAATCTAGAAGGAATAGACTGTACTACATTTATGAAAGCACTAATAAGTAAGTAGACTGGTATTGCACAACAAGATTTGTTAACTGAAAGGGCACATGGAGTGCATGTTCCAAATCGGTCTATGAAAAAGCAGCCAAAACCTGTATTAGTAAAGATTCAGTTGTACCAGCAGAAATTGTTGATTCTGACAAAACTGTGGCAGAAGAGAAGACTATTAAAAACTAGAGACAGTGAAGCATTTGTGGAAAATTATTATTTACTATACACCAGGCAGAAGAGAAGCAAATTTATCCCAGCAATCAAGGAATGTCAAGAGGTAGGTGTGAAATCCAAGCTACTGTATCTAGCTATCTTGAGAATATTTTTTCCTGGAGGATTAAAGAGAATTTTATGGACACAGAACAGGAGGCTAAGGAGGAAATGAAAAAGTTTATCCAACAAAAAAGTGAGTCATCAAACAGGAGGGACTCTGCTTCTCATTCTTCTGACAATAAAGCCCATAGCAAGATTTTGCCAGTGAACCTTTTTCCAATGTTACAAAGGAAAATGCTTGACAGCCAGAAAAAAAGCACAGAAGTTGACCAGAAGAATCAAAAATACCTTGGACTTACACCAGAGTCTGGTGTTGGGAGATGGAGATGAAGAGGAAGAAGACCAGAAACACTGCAATTAGTGAATATCTAGGAAACTATAAAGCATCAATCACATTTGTGAAATATGTCTTTTCAAGAAAAATTGGATGAGAAAGATTGCATTTTTGTTGGCTTTATTAAATTTGTGGGTGGACTATAATGCATATACCTCACTGTATCTCATTAATGTTTATAATGACACTAAAAGGAGGAAAAGTAAGTGTAAGTACAATTTTTGTTCTTATTACTATTTGTTTAAAATATTTCATGATATAAATTGTGTGTTATAGTTTTCTGTAGTTTATAGTCATGGGTATTGTAAATGTGATGACAGTGATTTCAGTGACTGTTGCACGGGTTAAATATATTAATGTAAACACGTACTTTTTTAGATGTAATAAATATAGGCTTTTCAATATAACAAAAGTACAAACTCTTGACAAAAGCATGTTTACTGTGAATATGCTGTGATATTGGGCTGCTCGAGTGGGAGTGAGTTGTAAATGTGCACTGATTATATTATATGTAGAATAAAAATATTTTCTCTTATTTTACAAGGGTGAATGTCTAGATTGATGCTCAAGGCTTAAGCAATAAACAGGAGTTTCTTGTAAGCAAGTAAGCTTGAAAAATAAAATAAAATGATGAAAGCCAGAAAATGCTACATTTCTTACATTTGCAAAAATAGTAGCTTATTTTTTCTATTAGCAAATGTTCAGTGGGAGTCAAGAAGTCTGCAGCTGAAGGCAGTTGTACATTCTGCTCTGAATGAAATTAATAAAGATTTGTTGTTGACTACTTTTACTCTGAGAAAAGATGTCTGCAGGTACAGGCAATTCATTTTGAGACTTCTGAGCATTCAGTGCTGAGGGAAACATTTAAATGTACAATGGCAAACAGTTCAGTGAAAAATAAAGTTTGAAATTATGGGAAGTGAAGAAGAGATAGCAGCAGCCTTAATACATTAATGCATTTAAAAGAAGAGTGTACAAGTTACTTTTACTTAAATATAGCCACTGCACTTTTTCTTAGAACTTAATGTTTTCTGGAAGCATACATGTGTTTTTTCACATCTGGGAGGGGAAAGAGGGAACACAGGCTGCACTATGCACTTTAGCAATGGACACATTAATTTTAGGTTATGTAATGTTTATCAATGCAGCTGTCAGTTTGGAGGTAATTGTTCTTATTTGGAGGATTAAACTTCATTTCTTGAAAATGTACATAGTTTTGTCTATTTGTTCTAAGTTAATAGGAAATGGAGGTATTCTGTAAATGTATCTAGTTTTTGTTTGAGGGTTGCCATTAAAACAAAATATCTTAAAATGTGACATTGGTTCAAATGAAGATAAGAAACAAAAGAATAAAAGATCAACTTACCATACAGTGTGTACATGTAACAGAAAAAGTGGAACTACACAGTAAAAAAACTGTCATGTATAACAGGTGGGACAATAGCTTTTTATCATAATGGCTGTGCTATCCATATTATCCTGGAAGGTAAATGGCCATATGGGTATAAACAAAAAGGAAAGAGTATTAAAGTATGTTAAGAAATGCAGAGTTCAAACAGATATGCTACACAGACACATTCAGAAGGAAATGAGTAGTAAATTTGACAAAAAAAAAAAGGATTTCAGATTTAGTTGGGGAATGGAATCTTATTTGCAATTGTGAGGATGTATTGGGGGATCCAGAATGGAAAATGTAACAAAAGAGGGTATATTTCAGAAGAAATTTATGAAATATTTGGTATGGAAGATGTGCATTCAGTAGCAGAAACTCAGACAGAATTACATGTTATTCCCCAAGGTACAATAACTGGGCAAGGCTATATGGAAATTGTATTTTAAAGGAAAATGTGCATTTAATTGAAAGCTTTGTCACATTTCCAATAACTGTTTCAGATCATGCCCCAGTAAAAACTAAGTAAAATGCATAGTAATGGTGTAAAAATGAGACACTGATGCTTTCTACCTACCTGTTAAAAAGAGAGGAATTTAAAGAATGGGTGGTAGAAACTATTCAAGAGTCATTAGGGAAGATAGAAATATCTTCAAAAATTATACCTACTGAGTGGGATAAAATAAAAATGGAGTTTAAAGATAGAGTAGAAATAAAAGAGAAAAAGATATGGATAAGAATTAATAGGAACTACTTAGAGTGGCTTAAAAAGGTTAAAGTATTGTAGAATAAAAGAAATCTCACAAAACAAGAACAGCCACAAATGTTAAGTGCTAAAGAGAAAATAAGGGAGTATCTGAATGATATGAATGAGTTTAAAAATATTGCTGTTAAGCAACTATATACTGTTAATAACTCCAGAGCACAAACAATATTTATCACAATGACTTAGGCAACAAAAAGTAGAAAGGTTTGTCACCAAATTTAGCAACCCTAAAATATAGAAAAATAACCAGAGATCCTGCAGCGGTATTAGAGATATTCTGGAAATTTTATAAAGATTTGTATAAAGCAGTGAAATTTGGAAAACAAGAAAGAGAACAAGTGGAAATATTTATGTAAGACTTAATTATACCAAGATTAGAGATAGACGAGTCTCCAAAACTAACAGTTAAGATAGGAAGTAATGAGATAAAAGCAGTGATGTATAATCAATTCTTCAAAAGTCTCCAGTAACAGATGACATTTTTGTGGGTGTTTGGAAGTCGGGGGAGGGGAAGAAAGTGATAAAAATGTGAAAGATTTTGTTTAACAATATTTTAAAAGAGGGGGACGCACCAACATCTTGGAAGCAAGCTGTGGTGCAAGACCCATCAGATCTAACTTTATATAGACACATTTCAATTTTAAACCATGATTGTAAAGTGTTTATGACTATACTAGCTAAAAGAATGGCAAAGGTTTTCCTTAAAATTGATAGATATGGATCACTGTGGTTTTCTGGAAAGGAGGCGAACATAGAACAACATTAATATAACAATGATGATTCAGAGGGAAGCAGAATATAAGAAATTACCACTGTTGTTAGTAGGGCTTGATGCAGAAAACGCATTCTACAGAGTAAGTTGGGATTTTATGAGTAGGGCAACTGTATTCCCTGATACAATAATAAGGTTATTTAGGAGAATAGATGATGGATAGGATGCAAGGATTAAAGTGGGAAGGTTCCTATCTGATAACTTGTGTTTGAAGAGAGGAACCAGGCAGGTGTTCTCTCTTTGCCCTTTGTTATTTGTTTTATATTTAGAGCCAGTGGCAAAGAATTAAAGGACTCAGAAATTCAAGAATATAACTGGTATGGTAATCAAGAAAAGCTGACTTTATTTACAGATGATATTGTGCTGTACCTGATAAATCCAAAAATGGACATTTCCATGTTGTGGAACATTTTGAGACAATTTCAAGTGTCTTGGGATATAAAATTTATGAAGATAAAACTAAAGCTACAGCCATAAATTATATAGCCATACATGAATTGTTTCAGCAATACCCATACTTATGGGAAAATGATAACATGAAGTATTTAGGATCATGGATTAAAAAGCTGCTTATGACAGCAAAGGATACTGTATTTGGTAAGGGACTAAACAAAAGATAATTCAAAAACAGAGAAAATGGAAGCTCTTGTTTACGGATATGAATAGTAAGGTAAAAGCAGTGAAAAACTGTTTTAGTCCCTTTCATTTTATATACAGGCCAGGCATATTGTTATCAGAGTAGAATGTGTGGCCAATAATCAATAAAGAGTTAATGGAATCTATCTGGGATAGGAAGAGGGCAAGAGTTAAATGAGATAAGCTGATCCTTCCAATAGAACAAGGTGACTTAGGATTACCTGATTTGAATGGATATTTTAGAGCTACACAGTTAAGGCACATATGCATGACACAAGCAGAAGGGCATAATTTAAAATGAAAAGGGATGATGATGAAATGGGTGCAGATCAAAGAATAAAGAGAGAGTGGGATTTTTGATGCATATCCTTAAGAAAGATAATAACCACACAGAATATGATATTCATAAACTAGCATAAAGTATTATAAGAACTAATCCAGCATGAGAATGCAGAAATGAGATTTTGCCAATAGGGGAGTCAGCAAGAAGGGTAAATAAAATGGGCAAGAGGGGTCCGGAATTTACTGGAGAAAACTGGCAAAGGAACCAAGGTACTCGGAGCAAATAATTAGAGTGGGAAGGGTACTAAAGTGGGATTAGGCCAAAAAGATAATTGACTGCAAGCTAGAGACTGCTTTCCCTACCAGGGACTGATGTCAAAGTAACGGGAAAAAGAAAGGGTAGAGGAATCTTAAGTGAAAGACCTCTGGCAGAGTTTTTAGTTGAATCTAGAACATAAGCTGCAGTTAAAAAGGGATACCTATCAGGGCATATTAAACACTGCATGATAACCATAGGAGTCAATCAGAGAGGATTAGAAAAGACTGGGAAGGGAGACTGGAAAATAATTTTACAAAAGAACAGTGGGGGACATATGTATGGCTGCCAAGTATACAACAAGGTCCAGAAAGTTTAGGATCTTTACTTGGAAGTATTTGCATAGGTAAACAGCAAATGACTGTAACTAAGGAAATGATTCTTATGAGCTGGGACACATAATCTGAATTATCTAGACATAGTAAGCCATTTTCTCACCAAATATTTCCAACAGGTTACTCTATAGGGAATTTTAAAAATCTGCCATTTCATGATGCTCCAAAACATATGAGCTATCGGTTATCTATTTCTTTCCTATTATTTCTCCAACATGTGCTAATACCTGCAGAAACATTCTTTGAACTCTGCATGGGGTATAAAATACCTATGCGACACTTTCAGGCATGCTTTCAAACCTTTATTAAATTATCACATAAGATAGTTTAATTCTGTTGGTTGCCAAAAAGCAATTACTAGAAAATGGAAATCACAGTCTTAATCAACTATATTCAAAGTATTGAATATTATGAAAGAGAGAACTGGAAGATGGATCTTTAGAAAAGGGAAAGAGCAGATTACATAGAAATAAATGGAAATTGTGGGAACAATACATGCAGAATAATGTTCAGGAGGAGGAGTGAGGTTTAAGGGTAAACAGGAAAGCAATTTATATAATATTGGACTAATTGTAGTTACAAAGAAAAGATGTGTGATGTATAATGTATGTAAATTGAAAAAATGGTAATATGGTATGTTTTCTTTTCTGATAATGTCTGTTTGCCTATGTCTTAAGTGATAATTTAATCAAGGTGTTAAAAATTAAGTTTTCTGCTGAAAAATTAGACCTTGTTTTAATTTTATATTTCATCATGGTAAATAAATGTATTTCACTTACTGTAATTATTTCTCTAGTTCTCTCTCTGTCCCATTCTCTCTCATTACGTATCTATAACAGTACACACGAAGTACTAACTGACCTAACCTCAATCCCACTTCAAGACCCATGTTAGCATTCACAGGGGTCCAGGAAAGTAAATAATGTGGGAAGAAATATTCAGGGAATTGTTATGGCTAGGCTTGTATAGGCCCTAGGGCTGATAGCCTAGTACTAACCTATGAACCTATGAACCTATGAACAGGTCAACTATCAGAAAGTATAGTGTGTTTTTCTTATGCCCCCTAAAGAATCCATATTAGTATTTTACCACCTGAGTCATGGGTAT